>NC_134809.1:48651680-48654180 GCF_046742065.1 Oratosquilla oratoria | reverse complement strand
CTACAATGGGCAAGCGCTCTGTTAACATATGCTGCAGCCACAGATTTTTTATAGGCTGCAGGACATTCCCCACGGGCATTTAAACAACGTCTAATATTGGTGTCTTTGGTGTATACTTTGATGTTAAAACCATTTTCAGTTTTCCTGATGTCTAGGTCGAGGAAGGGAAGACGTCTCTCTACACTCTGCTCGTGTGTGAAAGTCAAGCATGAGTTGTCCAGGAAGGCAGAAATCAGGTTGGGGACGTCTTCGTTTGAATTGGTGGTGATAAAGATGTCGTCTATGTACCTGGCATAAATTCCCGGGGAAGGTTGATGGTGGAAAGTCTTCTCCTCAACGTAGGCCATGTGCATATTTGCAAAAAGAACCCCTAGTGGTGATCCCATTGCTACTCCATCAACTTGCCTGAAGAGTTCTCCTAGGTGAAAGAGGAAAGGGGCTTCCTTGGTACAGGTTTCGAGCATAGACTTTAGAACGTCTTCTGGGATGTCAATTATGGGTCTATTGCTTCTATAGCCTCGATTTAGAATTATAGCAATTTTGTATATATATATATATATATATATATATATATATATATACAAAACTGAATGAGTTCCATTGAACATATTTCCATTGTTCAACCATAATTCATTTTAAGCCATCAACATCGAACATTTTAAGGAGGCATACATGCAGATATGAAAGCATGGTGCAGCCAAGGACTTCAACCTTCGCTGTCACATGACAAGTAAGTTTTAATATCTGCATGTATACCTCCTCGAATTTTTCGATGTTGATGGCTTAGAACTGAGGGAAGTTGTGGAATATATATATATATATATATATATATATATATATATATATATATATATATGTATATATATATATATATATATATATATATATATATATATATATGTGTGTGTGTGTGTGTGTGTGTGTGTGTGTGTGTGTATATATATGTATATGTATATGTGTATATATATATATATATATATATATATATATACATACATATATCCATATATATTGATATATATTCATATATATATATATATATATATTAATATATATTCATATATATATACATATATATATATATATATATATATATATATTCTATTAAATAATACAGCATATTCAGCACTGGAAATCTTCTTCCTTCAACTTTCTATCCTTCTTGCTATTTTCCTTTCTGTAGGAGGAAGGGAGAACACAATATCACCAAATGGAACCATAGTGATTTTGGAAATAAAAACAAATTCATTACTTACAACGTTTCGCCTATGCTTTAGGCATCTTCTGGTAATTTTAATTTTTAAATCTACAAATCATGATCATATATACAATGTATACAAAATGAACTAGGATAGGTACTTTTTGTTTAAATTCTTCTTGGCGCCCCGTGGGATGCCCCGAACAGCTCCAGGGTTCCACACATATTTAATTGTATATTAATTGCTGGTAGGTGATTCTTTATTAATACAGCTTCCATACATTTTAATTTTCTCTTATTGGTGTTCTTTGCTAAAATCGATGTACTACTATTCAAAACTTCCCGCGAAATATTCATCTTATGAATTTTAGAAATGTGCGATTTTATTGCACCATTCTGCATATGAAAAGTAAGCCTTTGAGACAAAGTTTGAGTTGTGTGTCCAATGCACTCGTCATTGCAAAGCGCACCGTCTTTGTTGAAAGGGCATGAGTATTTGTACACAACGTAACTTTGTTTTGAAATATCTTTTTCTCCTGATAAGTTGTTTTTCATGATAAGTGATGCAGTTCTGGGGTTACGATAGTATATAACCAATTGTAAGGAGTCCTCTTGCTTCTTGGGTTTACAATTTTTATAAATGATATTTTTAATGACTTTTTCATCTGTTTTATATGCGGATGTCATTGTACTTTGGTAGTAAATATTTATAGTACTCTTCGAATTTTCTGTATTACCAAGTACAGAATTAAGAATTAGAAGGAACCCTGTAGATAGAATTCGGAAAAAAGTAACTGATCTAATTAATAACGCAAATGCCGTTATCGACGGTGTCAAATTTCATAATTTACAAGGACATTATGAGCCAGGTTACTTTTATGGTAACGTCAAAACCCACAAACCTGGATGCAAATTAAGACCAATTATTTCGCAGATACCTACACCTACATACCAATTAGCTAAGCAGCTTAATGATTTAATAACCCCGTATATTCCTACTCTCTACTCACTACGTTCCACGGATGAATTTGTGGATATTCTTAAGAATACAGCCCCTCAAGGAAAGTTAGCTTCCCTTGACGTTGAAAGCCTTTTTTCGAATCTTCCCGTGGAAGAAACTATTCAGATAATCCTGCAGAATGTTTTTAACCACAATAGCTTATCTCCACCAAAATTACCACGTGATACCCTTGAGAAAATGCTCCGGGTTTGCACTAAGGAAGCACCCTTCAGATGCCCTTCAGGCCGTATGTATTTCTAAATTGACGGTGTAGCTATGGGCAGCCCCCTAGGGGTTTTATT
>NC_134809.1:48641680-48646680 GCF_046742065.1 Oratosquilla oratoria | reverse complement strand
ACAAAGCCAACGGACTCCCCACAATCATAATCCCACCCTCAGTCATAAAACCCACAGTTATACTAAACATGATCAACAACACAACACACACTCAACCACAAACAGAAGAAATGGAAACAGAGGAACATAGAAATAAAAGGCCACACACCACATCAGAAACTGAACCACCTACAAAGACAAAGAAAACAGAACAAAATACAGAAACAATACAGATCATAACACCCAACACAACAAGCATGACAGACGAAGAAATACATCAAAACGTACACACACTTCTACAAAACAACAAGATCAAATACATATACACAAAAGAAATGCCAGAAGAGACAGTAGACACTATGATCAGACAAAAACTGATTGACCTGACTAAAGCCCCTATATAGCTAGGTCAATATGAAAATGGAATTCCTGATATTTGAGCTGAAGTAGTTCTCATGGGATGCAAAAAGTCGCTATGAGTATAATGCAATTTGAATTATCCATCTAGCTGTTCTAGTTCTCGAGATCATTTTGAATTGAATTAAATCGGGCCTATTTTGTCCGAGGAAATCGGGCCGAAACGTGCGGTCTGACTAATCGCCGATCAAACGTAAACAATGACGGTTTTTACTGACGGGCACAATTTTATATAAAAATTTAGCATATGGTTGCATTATTTGACCTATTTTCTTTAAGATGTGTGATTTCCATGTAATTTGATCATGGAATTACGTTTTTATCCTCTGCAAAATTACCCACCACAGCTACGAATACCATCAAATTACATGAAAATCACACATTTTAAAGAAAATAGTTTGAATAATTCAACTATATGCAAGCTATTACACTAATAACATAATAGTAACAAACTTAATAGTGTAGTTTGATCCATACCACCAGTGATCATAGATAGCGGGCAGGACGAATCGTAGCTGTGGTCCGTAATATTACGGAGAATATAAACGTAACTTCTCTTTGATCAAATTACATGAAAATCACACATTTTAAAGGAAATAGTTCAAATAATTCAACTATAAGTCTATTACACTAATAACATAATAGTAAGAAACTTAATAGAGTGAAGTTTGATCCATACCACCAGTGATAGATAAGATGGTGGGATGGATGTTGATGTTGTTATCCGATAATCCGACCCGATAGAAAAAAAAAACTAATTAAAACCACCGATTTCTCAGCTCTACCGTAACAAGCTGCCTTTATTTTGATATTAGAATAATTCGCGAGACTAGTAGTTTTCGCCTATTTTGGTTAGTTGCCAGCAATCTGAATTTATTTAGCTCATTTTTTACGCTGAAACATAAACCAATTTTCGATTTACTGCTGAATGCAAGCCGCCATGTTTATCTTTTGTTTTTATGTACCGACATGTAACTGATGATGTAATTGTTTGTAATTTACTACGATCGTAGTAAATACACTCGCATAACATTTGTATGAATGAAATTTCCGGCGGTATGTAAATTTGGCCGTTTGCATGGCATGCGCATAAAATGACGCGCTATTGTGCTCGTCATCGACGGTGGCGCCTCTGGTGGTGTTTAACCTACCTACCCTATACAAAGACTGACTGAGGCAAAATACCAAAAAAACACAACAAGGTTACTTCGACATCCGTAAACACAAACCAACAGATACACCTCACTGGACAGTCAACTGCCAATAACTCAAACACACATGGACACAATACGCATAATACAACACAACGTACAATACTGGACATTCCACAGAAGAAACCAACTAAGCAATCACTACTTAACACAAACACCAGACATGCATATTACTCAATTCAATAGGTAAACACACAGTCAAAATATTCAACTACAACATACACACACAAAACACTTACAACGAAGACAACGCAGGAATAGCAATAGCCATAAAACGAAACATAAAATACAAACTACTAGACGACTTTGACGAAGACATGTTAGCCATCGAAATACACACAAACAAAGGACCCATAATCATAGCCACAACATACCTCCCACCACGAAGACCATACCTACCAACACAAGACATACTTAAAATCACACAAAAACCACAACCAACATACATCATAGGAGACTTTAACGCAAAATACAAAACATTGAAACACACATACAACAATCACGTAGGGAAAAGCATACACCAACTAATAACACAAAACCACCTCACCTTCCTAGGCCCAGACTTCCCAACATGCATCACAAACAAAGGAACAACCAACCCAGACATGATATTCACCAACCGACACCACCACCTTACATACAGAATACACCCAGGCGACATAACATTATCAGACCACATACCACTTCACTTGACACTCTCCACCACAGCGATCACTATCCCCACACCACCTAGACTACAATACAAAGAAGCAGATTGGAAAAATTCAAAACAATACTAGAAACAACTACAGAAGAATACAACAACACAGAAATACTAAACAACACAAACATCCAAACAAAAGACACAAAATACATAGACGACAAAATAGAAAACTGGTACAAACTAACAAACAATGCAATCACACAGAGCATCCCTACAATACACTACAAACAACTACCCACACTAAAAACATCTAAAGCACTAAAACAATTAGTATGGAAAGCAAACAACATAAAAAACAAAGCCATAAATTGAAAACACCTGGACTCCACACGTATCACAAACAATTAAACAACTACAAACACAAATACTAGAAGAACACAAAAAAAACACGAAGAAACATGGAACAAACTAATATCAAACATCAAATTCAACCCCAAAAAACCACAAGACTTCTGGAATACAATAAAGAGACTACAGGGATCCAAGACTAACACTTCACCCTACATAACGCACAACAACGACAAACTACACGACGACAAAGACAAAGAAAACGCATTCAGACTGGTATGGCAAAACATTTTTCAAATCACACCAGCAGAAAACACACAATTTGATACAAACCATGAAACAAAAATACTCACGTACATAACACAACACCACCAACAAACGCAACCTTACGCAAACATAGACTTAAACAGACTAGACACTGACAACTACATCGGAGGTCCTATACAACTAGAAGACGTAAAAAACATAATCAAACACACCAAAAACAAAGCTCCAGGATAATCAGGCATTACAAAACAAATACTCGCACACTTACCAAAAACAACAATACAATTACTCACAGACATTTACAACGAAACACTCAGCCTAGGATACTTCCCACAAAAATTAAAAAACTCAATCATTACATTCATACCAAAACAAAATAAAGGCACCACACAAATACAAAACTACAGACCCATATCACTACTAGAAACACCAGGAAAAATATACGAAAGACTAATCACAAACAGACTTATGACACACTTACACGAACACGACTTCCTCAACCCTAACCAACATTGATTCACACCTGGCAAAGGAACACACACAGCACTCGCCATCATATATGAAACAATCGCAGACACACAAAGACACAAACATGCATGTAACATAATATCACGCGACATATCCAAGGCCTTCGACAAAGTGTGGCACGAAGGCCTAAAATACAAAATACTTCAAACACACCTTCCAGACACCATCACAAAAACATTGTGTAGCTTCCTAGACAACAGAACAGCAAAAATCAAAATAAACCATTACATAGGACCAGCCTTCCCTCTCCATAGCGGAGTTCCACAAGGAAGCGTTCTCTCCCCAACATTGTTTAACTTATACACATCAGACATACCACCACCCTCACACGGAAGCTACACCAAACAATACGCAGACGACGTCACACAGATAATCACATACCCCAACACTACAGGAAAACACATGCTTGCCAAAAAGACAGAACACGAAATAAACAAAATTAATACTTACGAAAAACAATGGAAACTATCTACAAACACAAACAAATCCCAACTACTAGCCATCGCATCACGACAACCAGCACCAATAAAAATAAACAACAACATTATACCATATGATAAACAAGCACATATCCTAGGCCTCACCATCAACACACAAGGAATTAAACACCACATCAAAATCAGAATACAAATCACAAAAAACACACTCAATAGACTTAGACGCTTCAGAGGACTAACAACAAAAACACAAATAAAACTTTACAAAACACTCGCACGACCACAACTAGAATACCCCCCAATAATCACAGTCACAAGCACACACACAAACATCAAAAACATGCAGAAATCACAAAACGGAACATTAAGGAAAATACTAAAACATAAGCCACCATACCTAGAATCACAAGAACAACTCCACAAAACAACAAACATAGAAACTATACATTCAAGACTCATGAGACTGAGTAGTAAAGCATGGAACAACATATTAACTTACAACATAATACCCCCACCTCCTCAATCAACAAAAAAAAAACACAAGATCATAAAAACTGGCCAAGACTTAAAACAACATTAGGCTAAATCCAGTCCTTCCGCCTCTGACATGGCCCCTAGCTAAAAAAAAAAAAAAAAAAAAAAAAAAAAAAAAAAAAAAAAAAAAAAAGGAAGGTTACGCATATAGAATTTAACGTAAAATAAACTTTAAGATACCACATAAGGCACATTGCCTCACATAAACACACATAGCCACAGGATATGTGTGTAATACTCAACATAACGCAATAGTAATAGAATTCACATGACACATTGGCCAATAACTCACAAACGTAACCTCCCTTCAAAAAAAAAGAAAAAAAAATCTATATATACATATATATAATATTACTGGAAGCAGGTGTGACAAGATTTCTTACTAAATATAACTTTATTTAAAACAAAAACCAATACTAAAACCTAAACTAATTTTCAAGGCACAAAGCCATTTCATAATCACACCTGCTCCCAACTCATGTAAATGTTTATAATAATTTATGTCTAATGAAGGAAGGACTTGTACGAAATCACATTAATAACATCATAATAAATCAAATCAAAATCACGAATAAACTTAAAGAAAACTAAAATGTATAACAGATAATGAGTCCTTCCTTCACTACAAATATATGA
>NC_134809.1:48614180-48636680 GCF_046742065.1 Oratosquilla oratoria | reverse complement strand
TCCAACATGACCAGGTGCCTTACCTGCTTTCATCATCTTAACAACTGCCTTCACTTCATCCTTCCTTATTTCTCCTCCATTTTCCTCACTCATCACTCTCATTTTCTTAGCACTTCGCACTGCAACTACTGGTTTGTTAGTTCTCTGATGCGGTTGTTGTTGTGTTTTCTGTAGGTAACACTCTTTGTTGGAGTGAGTTGATGTTTGGTGTAGGTTGCATTATTTGATTGGATGTGTTGGTGTAGATAGGAGTGGGTGTTTAAAGGGGGGTGGAACTTGTTTGTTTTGATTCTGAACTTGACACTGAGCATTCGTATGTGAGGTAGTAGCATGCACTGAGCAAGGGATGGGGTGGTGTTGTACCTGTGGGTGTTGTTTTTGCTGTGTCCAACACTGGGCATCTGTGTGGGAAATGGTTCCATGAACTGAGCAAGGAATAGGGTGGTGTTGTACCTGCGTGTGTTGTTTCTGCTGTGTCCAACACTGGGCATCGGTGTGGGAAATGGTTCCATGAACTGAGCAAGGGATAGGGTGGTGTTGTACCTGCGGGTATTGTTGTTGCTGTATGCAGTCTTTTGTGTTGTGACTGTTTGATGAATGGTAGGAGCACCACTTAGAAGGTTGTCCTTGATTGGTGGGAGGGGGTTGCTGTGAGTGAAGGCTATTTAGTCTGGGGAGATGGTTGGGGGTATCTAAGGATACATTGCAAGCATTCATGATATCTAAGATATAGGTATAAGCTAGAGGATTTCTAGTGTCTAGTTCCCTTTTGGAGGCTTCCTTTAAACACTTTGGAGGGAGTTGGGAGAGATAGGAAGCTATTTCAAGGAATGTTAGTAAGTGTTTTGTTGGCATTACATTTTGACCAAATTGGTCAGTGTGAGTCCAAGGAGAGTTATTCTCTAGGTCTTCTCTGACCTCTTTCATTCCGTTTGCAACAAAATCCATTATATTAGTAATGGAATGTGGTTGGACTCTAGTGTTATTGAGGAAAGTGATGAGAAATGAAATGTTATTTGGTTGTTTGTTATGAAAGACCTTAAGAAGGTGGCGTTTATATTCCTGATATGTGATTCCACATGCAACTAAGCTGTCTAGCATCCTTGCCTTTGAACGGCAAATGTCAGATGGGTTTATTTTCTGACGGCACAAATTTATTTTATCTGTCTCCGAGTATTGGGGGTTCTTTGAGAAGAACAGGTCACATGCTGTCAAGAAATCTGTAATGGATAGTCCACTATCTTGGGAAAAGGTTGGGATTTCTGTGAGTGGGGTTATGGTTTGATAGTTGTTAATTATTGTTGGTTGAGGTAGTGGGTAATATTGTGGGTTTGGAGGAAGGTTAGGTGGTGGTTGGTGGTATGGTGTGGAGTGGGTTTGACCAGATGGGGTATGGGGGGAAGGAAAGGGGAAGTTTTGGTACTGCTGCTGAATGGGAGGGGGGTTATTATGTGTTGGGATATGGGGGTTGG
Organism: Oratosquilla oratoria; assembly: GCF_046742065.1. NCBI lineage: Eukaryota > Metazoa > Arthropoda > Malacostraca > Stomatopoda > Squillidae > Oratosquilla > Oratosquilla oratoria. Next base: position 48,635,208 of record NC_134809.1, on the reverse strand, counting down.
ATGGATTATGGTTTATAGGAGGTTTTGTTTGCATATTTGGTTGGATGGGAGGAATGGGTGGTTGTGATTGTGAGGGGTGAAAGGGGTCTACTTGAGGAAGCTGGTTGAAAGGCATGATATTAGGAGGAGCAACATGAGGAGTTGGTTGGGTGGGTTGTTGTGGTTGAGATGGGTTGGAGGTGTCTACTTGAGAAGGCTGGTTGAAAAAAGGTAAGACATCGTTCTCATAAAGAGGGTCTATTGGGGTATCTGCATTAGGATTAGTTTTGTCAGGATTATTTAACTGGTCATTGGTTAACTGTTTAGAGGTATTGTCAACCTGTGGATATAGGTAAAAATGGTCTGGTTTGTCATTGCCAATTAAGTCTTCTGTGTGTATTTCCTCTTTGTCACTGGATATGTCATGTTGTTGTTTGTCTTCTCTAGACTTTGAGAAGACGCTATGTAAACTTTGTTTAATTTTGGATCTGGTGGCAAAGGCCATGTTGTTAAGTCATGTATTAGTTAATAGTTAGTATGTATTAGTTAATAGTTAGGTTTGATTTGTAATCTAAGAAAAAAAAAGGCTGTTAAAATATGAATAATAGGTATATAGTAACTAAGGGTAATATGTTATGCTTAGATATGGGAGGGGGGATATAGTATGTCAACGGTTATACAGTATAATGGGATTACATATGTAAAATCATAAAAATATGTTTATACATATAATAATAATAAAATCTCATAAAAAAACAATTACAGCAGTAAAATAGGTTACATTGATAAAAATGTATAAGTTCTATGTAAATATTGAATTTTAAACATATAAGGGCTATTTGTTTAGACAAGAATTACTTAACTAGTAGAATGCATATGAATGTGATATTATGTAATAGTCAAATCTAGTAAGGTTATTGCATATCTACAAATATGAAATTGTATTAGGAATATGTGAAATTTTGTATTTGATAAGTTGTAGTGGTTGAAAATTAGAATTTACAAAATGTTTGAAGCATGTTATCTTCTTTCAGCCAATTAATGTTACGACTGTTTGGTGAGTGACATATAGTGTAAACACAAATTATGTCACTGGAAAAAAAAATTGCATATGAACATAATAGTATGTATGCAAAATAGTGGAATAGTGAAATCTAGAAAAAATTATTCATATGATGAATATAATTTTTAAAATGAATTTGTTTTAATTATATATATAGTATTTAACACTGTTAAATGTTTAAATGGTATTCGTAATAGTCTTACTTGGAATATTATTTGTTAATTGGACACTGCACTCGTAAAATGTAGACAAGATTGTAGTTATCGCCAGTTGGGGCTGTGGCTGGGCGTAGACTTCTTTGTAGTTACGCGTTGAGAGAGGCGTGCGTCAGCATAATACGTGACCATAGTAATAGGTACTGGGTTGAGTGGTGTGTGTAGGTTTACTTCTAGATGAGGGTAGTGCCTCGTTGATATTCTCGTAAAAAAAAAAAAAGGAGAAGCAGTATCAGCGATTCAGGAATGGATAGGTAAGGTAATAGTAGTAATGATACTATTACGTATTTGAAAAAGGTGTTGGTTGGGTTACCTTATTTAGAGGCTGGTAGTTATTGTTGAGTCGGCGGCGATAACGTAGGTGTTGTGCAGGGTGTGGTTTTGCTGCCACCAGGTGGTGAGAAATTTTCACCACCGCTTCTTTTGGAGGAACACAATTGGTGCAGAGGGGTGCGCAGGATGAGTCCTCGATAGTCTTTTTTCTGGTAGTTAGTTTGTTTCTTTGGAGACGTGGGCGCGGTCACCGTTTGCCACCAGTAATAATGTATCGTTCACTAGGTACGGGGTACTGGTATATGTAGATTCGTATTAAGTTTATACCATTTTATTCAAAGCTTTCAGGTTTTCCAGTTATGGTATATACACTGTCAACTGTTAAACAGAACGATACATTAATGTGGTTACATATATATATAACTGTTTATCACACCACTTCTTGTTGCACAACACCCGTCATCGTCCCAACTCCGTCTCCCCGGCCACCTACCCTGGTGGTCATTCGCCGGAAGTCAATCTCAGCACTTATGACGCGTCATGCTCGCATATTCTTTAGAGTTTTATTTGAGCAACATCACGGTCATCTCCTAAGGTTAGTATCCTGGGGTTACAGGGTGTGATTTACTTAATAACTAAATATGTATATATATATCCAGGGGGGATCGTCAATATACTTAATTTGTGTTTTGTGTTTGTTTGGTTACTCGGATGTTCATGTGCGTTCGTATGTCTGTTTGGTGGTCGAGTTGTTGTTGCGAACCCGAATGTTGCTGACTTAGTTCTTAGTCAGCTAGAAGGGCCGGACATTGAGTGAGTGAGTGAGTGAGGGAGTGAGTAAGCGGTGTGAGCGAGTGATATTACTCATCATGTATATAGTGGCGTATACACTACCTTTCCCTCCCTATCCTCCTTTACATTTAGCAACTCCCTAAAACATTCTGCCCATCTCCCCCTTACTGCCTTCTCTTCCATTATCATCTCTCCATCTGCATCTTTTACCTTTTCTTCTCTACTTGATTCGCCTCCTCTTTCTCTCTTAATTTCTTTCCAAAACATAATTTTATTACTTTCAAAATTTTCTGTCATACTCTTACCCCATTTCACATCTGCTCTCTCTCTTTGCCTCCTTTACCTTGTGCTTTACTTCTCTTTTCTTTTCTTTGTACGTCTCATATGACTCCCTCGTCCTATTTTGTAACCAATCTGTGTAAGCTCGCTTCTTCTCTTCTACAACCTTCTTTGTTTCCTCATCCTACCATTCACTACCCATCCTTCTATTTCCTCGTGTCCTTCTTGTTCCACACACCATCCTTGCACACTTTGTGACTCCCTCCTTGAAACATCCCCATTCCTCCTCCACTCCTAGCTCTACTCTATCCTTCACCCCCTCCCACTCCTCTCTCAGCTTCTTCTTGTACTCCTTCTCCTTTTCCTTTTCATTTAAAGAGTTCACTCTAAGCACCTCCCTACCTTTTGTCCTTTTCCTCTTTCTCCATCTATCCTCCACTCTCAACTTACCTTCCACCAAAAAATGATCTGATATTCCCCCACCCTCTCCCCTTAGCACATGTACATCCTTAACTCTTCCTATTATACTATCTACCACTACATAATCCATTAACGCTCTATCTATGACCCTTCCATCCACCACCCTCTTCCATGTGTACTTATGCTTGACTTTCTTCCGAAACACTGTATTTGCTATCATCAACTCTCTTTCTAGACACATCTCCACCATCACATGAATAAATAAATATATATATATATATATATATATATATATATATGTATATATATATATATATGTATATATATATACATATATATGTTATGTAGGGCTGTGGTGGCACGATGGTACGGCCTTCGTCTAATAAAAAACAAGCAGCTCAGGCGAGGGTTCGAATCCCAGTAGGACAGTTTATTTCCAAATGTCATAATGACACAAAAACAATATATATATATATATATATATATATATATATATATATATACGTATATATACATATATATAGTATATATATATTTCATGAAAATATATGTGTGTATATACATATATATAAATTATATACATATATATATATATATATGTGTGTGTGTGTGTGTGTGTGTGTGTGTGTGTGTGTGTGTGTGTGTGTGTGTGTGTGTGTGTGTGTGTGTGTGTGTGTGTGTGTGTGTGTGTGTGTGTGTGTGTGTGTGTGTGTGTGTGTGTGTGTGTGTGTGTGTGTGTATGTGTGTGTGTGTGTGTGTATAAGATAAGGTAATTCCGACTGTCATCCCTGGATTCGAACCGGGCACGTTAAATCTAACTGCCATTGCCTTACCGACTGAGTAGGGAAATGTATAAATGCACCTGTCTTAATTCCTCCTAATTTATCTCATTTGTATATATTGTGACGCCTATGGGGAAGGGCCAGGTTCAAAAACTAGAGTTCTGTTTAAGAATAATTATTTCCTTCAAAAAGATACAAATAAACAATGATCGAAAAATAGAAGTCGCCAAAACTAGCGAAAAGTACAATGTCCGAAACACGTAAATTCACAGAACATAAAAGGCTAATATTGCCAAGACACGTATATATATAAGTGTCGATCAAATATCGACATTCAATAAAGAGAAAATAGTCTTAAAGACAATATGTGGTAAGGTCGAGAAATATCGACCAACAGAATGGAAACTAAGTCCTACGTAATAATTTACGTAAAAATTACAAAGTCGAGAAAATTCTACGACTAAAAGTCTAAGTCCAACAAAATGGACGAGTACTAGCAAAGCTAGACTAAGATGTGAGATTAGTGCAATGGGACTCTGGTTTAAGCAGAGACCAGAAATGATTCGAGAAAATACAAGTCGAGATGAAACTACGACTATAAGGTCTAAGTCCAACGTAGTGGACGAGTGCAATGGGAAGCTCCGATAAGCAGAGTCCAGAATGATTCGAGAAAATACAAGTCGAGATGAAACTACGACTATAATGTCTAAGTCCAACGTAGTGGACGAGTGCAATGGGAAGCTCCGATAAGCAGAGTCCAACTTGACCGTTACAAGCAATGATATATATAGACTCTTCTCCGTAAGATCCGGAGAGATGCCAAGTGTCGCTAGACGCGACGATTAACAAGAGTGTTTAGGAGTACTTCCTAGTACATACACGGATATTCTTTACATCAATGAATAGAAAATAATATTTGATAAAGTTACCTTGTCAATCTTAGATAAGCAGAAACTTAATAGTTTTTATATGAATATCTATACGTACGTAAATGTAAGTTGGACGCAGTTGCCAAAATATTGGTTCACACGCAATTTCTCCCAGAACGCAATGTAAGCTATGAATTCTCACACCGGCGTTTCGGCGTCCGAGAACGACGGCAAATATGCAATTTCTCTAATCTTACGTAAATCAATTCCTAAGATTGACAAGATAGATCCACAAGGTAATACACATACATAAATTCATATGCAAAGTATGGAATAGTTTGTCAAAGCACAAAAAAGAACAAAATACGTCCGATGAATAGAATTCATCACTTTAAGAGTCTCTAGACGTCGATATACCTCACGTAGGCACAGATCTTTCTCACCGGCGTCCAAAGATTAGGAGAATATGTAATTTCTCTTATCTTACGTAAATCAATTCGTAAGATTGACAAGAGAGATCCACAAGACAATATACATACATAAATCTATATGTAATGTATAGAATATGGTTGACAGAACACAAAAGAATGGAATACATCATAAATATATAATTCATCACTTTAACAGTATTCTTACGTCGATTACTGACAGTTGGATGTTGAGAAGTCCACCAAGCCTACCGTGGGAACGGCCGGCATAGTCCGAGTCACACATACGTACATGCGCGCATGTGCGTCTGAATGAAATCTTCACTACAACGAGTCTGTAGTCGTAACTATATATATATGAATATATATATATATATATATATATATGTAAATATATATATATATATCTATTGTCACTGTTTCCTTACTTTGTACCTATGAAAATGTCTTAAATAGACGAAAACGTTCGGTCACCTTTAATTTTATTTCTCTCTTTAATAATATTACTTAAAATGAAAATCTATACAAGTTACTTAAAATGAAAATCTATACAAGTTACTTAAAATGAAAATCTATACAAGTTATTACCTAAGACAATATTCTTTTTATCATCCCAATCAATGCAATGATTGAAGTCCCTTAAATGCACAAACATAGATAGCAATTCAGTTTTAAGAATATGTTACACTCTACCCTTTAATCAGAATCTAGTTAGTTTAACTCGTACTTTTAACAAATTTGGTGCTCAAATTGTCTTCAGAAATAACAACACTATTAAAATCAGGTTGATTAAAAATTCACTTGCTTGCAGTGAAGGCTGTGTTTATATTATCCCTTGCAACAACTTTATATTTGTCAAACAGGCAAGGATTTAAAATTAACAATAAACCAACATAAATATCACATCAGAACAGGGTAAGTTTCAAGTCGGTTGTTCGTACATTAAGGCACTTTAATCATTGCATTGATTAGGATAACACAAAGAAAATTGTCTTAAGTAAGGACATTAAGAAAAGAAATATCATAAAATCATGTTATATTAAAACTTCATTTGCGAACAACATGAATATGTGAATGGGAAAGTATAAATTAGACAATTCTATAACAAAGTAGTCGACAGTAGTAGGGTCAGATGTCCTGCAGTTTTGAGCGAGTAAGGTCACAATAGACCTGTCCTAATTCCCCCTAATGTATCTCAATTGTATATATATGTATGTATGTATATATAAATATATATATATATATATATATATATATATTTATATATATATATGTGTGTGTGTGTGTACATATATATATATATATATATATATATATATATATATATATATTGTCACTGTTTCCTTACTTGGTACTTGGAAAAATGTCTTAAATAGACGAAAACGTTTGGTCATTTTTCATTTTATTTCCTAAGTGGTTTTATTACACACACACACACACACACACACACACACACAAACACACACACACACACACACACACACACACACACACACACACACACACACACACACACACACACACACACACACATATGTACATATATATATATATATATATATATATACATACATATACCAAGGCTTTTTTTCCCTTACTAGGGAGGTAGCCAAAAAGGAAAAGGCATAAAATCACTCCCACCCATTCCATCCCTGAAAACACTTCACACCCCTCCACCCTCCCTCCCATCTTAGCACCTCCTAGATGACGGGTCATCCCTGCACCCTGTTCACTGGGTCAGAAGCAGTGTCGCAAGACACAGCACATCCACAGCAAGGCCGCTTTATTAAATCGGCGACCCCCCTCTCCGTCCCCCCATATAAAGGAGAGGATGGGGAGAAAACCCTTCGGGCTGCGTCAAAATTTTGCTCACACACATTACCTCACCCCCCATCCCCCCGTCCATTCCACCTCATGCATCACAACATCTTCCATATACAACCATTCTCCATTCACCCCTATCTTCAGTCCTCTCCCGTCCTTCCTCAACAGACATTCCCCTCTTCCCCAAAGCCCCCTTCACCCCATCCATCCATCTCATCCTAGGACGTCCCCTCATGTTCACTCCCTCCACATCTGCCTTCCATACCTCTTTTACTAGTCTTTCTTCACTCATTCTTTCCATGTGTCCAAACCATCCTAATACTCTTTCATCAACCCTATCTCCCAACTCTCTTTCCACCCCTGTTCTCCTCCTCACCTCCTCATTTCTCACTCTATCTAGCCTAGTAACCCCCATCATACCTCTCAGACACTTCATCTCAAACACATTCAAGCTCCTTCTCTCTTCCTTATATATCATATATATATAATAGGTAAAGGTGGGACTTCGTCAGGGATGTGTTATGTCGCCCTGGCTGTTCAATCTATGCATTGATGGGGTGGTGCGAGAGGTGAATGCAAGGGTAATGGGTCAGGGGTTGGAGATGTTTAAAGAAAATGGAGAAACGTGGGAAATAAGCCAGTTGTTGTTTGCTGACAACACTGCACTTGTAGCAGGATCAGAGGAGGGATTGAGGAAGTTAGTGACAGAATTTGAGAAGGTGTGTGAAAGAAGGAATCTGAAGATAAATGTGGGCAAAAGTAAGGTGATGAGATATATAAGGGGAGAGAGTGACAGCAAGCTGGAAGTGATCATTAAGGGTGAGGGACTGGAGGAAGGGGATAGTTTTAGATAATTCGGTGCAAATGTGGCAGGAAATGGAGGAGGGGGTGGAGGTAGAATGTAGATTGAGAGAAGCGAGTATATGCCTTGGTGGTTTAAAAAGTGTAATGAGGAATAGACATCTGGGAATGGATGCTAAGAGGAGGTTATATGAAGGAATGATTGTACCAACAGCACTGCACGGGGCAGAAATATGGAACATAAGAGAGGAAGAGAGAAGGAGTTTGAATGTGTTTGAGATGAAATGTCTGAGAAGTATGATAGGGGTTACTAGGCTAGATAGAGTGAGAAATGAGGAGTTGAGGAGGAGAATGGGGATGGAAAGGGAGCTGAGTTGATGAAAGAGTATTTGGATGGTTTGAACACATGGAAAGAATGAGTGAAGAAAGATTAGTAAAAAAGGTGTGGAAGGCAGAGATCGAAGGAGTGAATATGAGGGGGCGTCCTAGGATGAGATGGATGGATGAAGTGAAATGGGTACTACAAAAGAGAGGAATGTCTGTTGAGGAAGGACGGGAGAGGACAGAAGATAGGGGTGAATGGAGAAGGGTTGTGTATAGATGATGCTGTGATGCATGACGGGGAGGGGTGGGGGACGGGGGGTGAGGAAGTATGTATGAGAAAAAATTGACGGAGCCCGAAGGGATTTCTCCCCGTCTTCTCCTTTTCTGCATGAGGGGGCGGAGAGGGGGGTCACCGAATCTATGAAGCGGCCTTGCTGTAGATGTGCTGTGTCCTGCGACAATGCTTCTGGCTCATGGCAGTGGACAGGATGCAGGGATGACCCGTCACCCAGGAGGTGCCAAGATAAGAGGGAGGGAGGGGGGTGGAGGGGAGTGGAATATGTAGGGAATGGAATAGGTGGGAGTGGTTTCTATCCCTTTTTCTTTTTGGCTACCCTCCGTGTAAGAGGGAAAAAGCCTTTGGTGTATGTATTATGTATATATATATATATATATATATGTATATATATATATATATATGTATATATATATATACATATATATATATATATATACATATATCTATATATGCACACACAAACACACACACACACACACACACACACACACACACACACACACACATACACACACACACACACACACACACACATATACATATATATATGTATATATATATATATATATATATATATATGTATGTATATAAATATTTATATACATACATATATTATATATGTATATATAAATATATATATATGCATATATGTATATACATACATATATATGTATATGTTTATATATATATATATATATATGTATATATATATATATATATATATATTAAACATGTAGGAACATCTATACATATGTATGTATATATATACAAAATAGGACAAGGGAGTCGTATGAGGGGTACAAAGAAAAGAGAAGTAAAGTAAGGATAAAGGAAGCACAGAGGAGAGCAAATGTGAAATGGGGTCAGAGTATGACAGGCTGGTGAGGTTATCTAATGTTTGCTGGAGACAGGGTAGATTGTGGGAGGACTGGAAGAGTGCCTGTATAATTCCACTTTACAAGGGAAAAGGGGACAAGTGTGAGTGTAATGCTTTCAGAGGGATTAGCTTGTTAAGTGTATTTGGGAAGGCTTATGGGAGGATCTTGATTGAGAGGATTAGGAGAGGAAAAGAGGGAATAATTGGTGTGGAGCAGTGTGGATTTAGGACAGGTAGAGGTTGTGTAGATCAGATTTTTGTGGTAAGACAGATATGTGAGAAAGCTATAGGAAAGGGGAAGGATGTTTTCTTGGGCTTTTATGGATCTGGAAAAGGCTTACGGCAGGGTAGACAGGAAGGCACTTTGGGAGGTTTTGCGGATATACGGGATAGGAGGAGAGCTTCTAGGAGCTGTCAAGAGTTTTTGCGAGAGTAGTAGAGCATGTGTCAGGATTAGAAATGGAGAGAGTGATTGTTTCGAGGTAAAGGTGGGACTTCGTCAAGGATGCGTTATGTCGCCCTGGCTGTTCAACTTGTACATGGATGGGGTGGTGCAAGAGGTAAATGCAAGGGTGATGGGTCAGGGGTTGGATATGATTAAAGAAAATGGAGAAAAGTGGGAGGTGAGCCAGCTGACTGGAAGTGAGCATTAAGGGAGGGCGACTGGAGGAAGTGGATAGTTTTAGATACTTGGGTGCAAATGTGGCAGAAAAGGGTGGAGTGGAGGTGGAGGTAGAATGTAGATTGAGAGAAGCGAGTAAATGCCTTGGTGGATTAAAAAGTGTAATAAGGTATAGACATTTGGGAATGGATGCTAAGAGGAGACTGTATGAAGGAGTGATTGTGCCAACAGCACTGTATGGGGCAGAAACATGGAACATAAGAGAGGAAGAGAGAAGGAGTTTGAATGTTTTTGAGATTAGGTGTCTGAGAAGTATGATGGGAGTTACTAGGCTAGATAGAGTGAGAAATGAGGAGGTGAAGAGGAGAACAGGGGTGGAAAGAGAGTTGGGAGATAGGGTTGATGAAAGAGTATTAGGATGGTTTGGACACACGGAAAGAATGAGTGAAGTAGGACTAGTAAAAGAGGTATGGAAGGCAGATGTGGAGGGAGTGAACATGAGGGGACGTCCTAGGATGAGATGGATGGATGGGGTGAAGGGGGCTTTGGGGAAGAGGAGAATGTCTGTTGAGGAAGGACGGGAGAGGACAGAAGATAGGGGTGAATGGAGAATGGTTGGTTATGGATGATGTTGTGATGCATGAGGTGGAATGGGCGGGGGGATGGGGGTTGAGGTAGTATGTGTGAGCAAAATTTGACGCAGCCCGAAGGGATTTCTCCCCGTCTTCTCCTTTTATGCATGGGGGGACGGAGAGGGGGGGTCGTCGATTTAATGAAGCGGCGTTGCTGTGAATGTGCTGTGCCTTGCGACACTGCCTCTGACCCAGGGCAGTGGACAAGGTGTAGGGATGACCCGTCATCCAGGAGGTGCTAAGATGGGAGGGAGGGTAGAGGGGAGTGGAGTGTATTTAGGGATGGAATGGTTGGGAATGATTTTATGTCATTTTCTTTTTGGCTACCTCCCTTGTAAGGGGGAAAAGCCCTGGTATATGTATGTATGTATTTATGTGTATATATATTTATATTTCAGTTCAACAAAATATGCTAATTAAAGGCACACCTCTATGCAAACTTTATTAAGAAAAATTTGACTTTAAATACCCTGTGATTAAATCAGATACCAAACTATGATAAGCATGTTTAAATATTGGTGCATGTATGGTTTACCTGTACACTTGATGATTTTGTGATAATAGCCCCTGAGATTGGGAAAATCATAAACAGGGTACACATCCTTGCTTTTCGGCAAATTTAATGAAAGACTCTCCTCTTTTGGAATATATATATATATATATATATATATACATATATATATATATATATATACATATATATATACATATACATATATATATATATATATATGTGTGTGTGTGTGTGTGTGTGTGTGTGTGTGTGTGTGTGTGTGTGTGTGTGTGTGTGTGTGTGTGTGTGTGTGTGTGTGTGTGTGTGTGTGTGTGTGTGTGTGTGTGTGTGTGTGTGTGTGTGTGCGCTCGTGTGTGTGTGTGTGTGTGTGTGTGTGTGTGTGTGTGTGTGTGTGTGTGTGTGTGTGTGTGTGTGTGTGTGTGTGTGTGTGTGTGTGTGTGTGTGTATTCACTTGGTCTTTGGGTCACGTGTTGGACTCGTGATCGACAGCTATTTCCCTCCTGGAAGAGAGCTCAGAGCTCGTAGGTCCGATCTATGGGTAATGCTATGACCTTGCACACACACACACGCACCCAACTCCCCGCCCACGAGAGTCAGAGTAACGACCCGAAGCGCAGCGGTACCGAAATAATTTCGGCCCTGGGCAGGATTCGAACCAAGAACTGCGGGCCACTATGGTGGCAGTTCAGCGCTCTACCAACTACGCCACCGAGTCGTGTGTGTGTGTGTGTGTGTGTGTGTGTGTGTGTGTGTGTGTGTGTGTGTGTGTGTGTGTGTGTGTGTGTGTGTGTGTGTGTGTGTGTGTGTGTGTGTGTGTGTGTGTGTGTGTGTGTGTGTGTGTGTGTGTGTGTGTGTGTGTGTGCGTGTATGTGTGTGTGTAAGTTTACGGCATTACCCGTACATTGGATATATGAGTTCTGAGATCCACGGGGGTAATACCTAATTTGCGAAATCTCAGGAACGCAGTACTCTTAATTTACATGTATTCATACGTAAAAATTATCTTCACATTACGCGAAAATAGTATCACGCGACTGTAACCTTACATATTCTAACATTGCCTATGGAAAACTGCATCATAACACACATACGAACAAACATACATCCACGCCCTTAAACGACTACCCATCACATGCTCAGTGCGTGACTATGACTAAGTAGCCAGAAACTTATCTCCAACACACACATTTAACACATCCCCAAACAAACGCGAACAAAAATTAAATTGCAAGAAACAACCACATGGTAGAACCAAACATTTTGTAATATAACCTGTTTGAGCCTTCCATTTGTAATAAGACTGATATTGTAAAAATGTCAACTCCCCTCACCAAATACTAACTTCAGCAATTAAGTGGTACATTAACCACGACCGGACGGAGAGCCGGCAGTTGTTGTGAGGTGAACATAGGCCTACTTGGACCTACGTAGTGTACCCTTTTCCTAATAATAAGAGTATACGAACACGTGTGTTTGGAACTTTTCATAAGATAGTAATTGGGACCCACCAAAAACAATTACACGACGTCTCCAAGAACGCATTTGGCGCATTTCTTTCGATTTGTTGTAGATTGGCAAGTCTGCAGTTGCAAAGGCGTCCCAAGGACACTGCAGGCATTGCTGGACTAGGCATCCTTAAGGCATTTTAGCTTTCATTATCTTTCCCGTCAACTCATTCAGCCTCTGACATTTTTCTGACTGGAATGCATCCAAATATGGGATCCGATTCTTCAGTCATTCAGCGTGATGGGAAGAAGAGACTCAGTTCCAGAGACACGCATAGCAGCTAACATGTAGTAGTCTTTGGGACGGACGTCAGAGAGTATCATCTCCCCCCCCCCCACACACACACACCATCCTTAACCATCAACACCTTCGCTTCTACTCCGGACGGCTGTGTTCGGCTGAAAGGAGGAGATGAGGGGGGGGGGGGTCTATGTTCATCGGGACCCCATTTGGAGCTGTGGTTCTCCACTTATGGATCATGTATCACATAGTGAGCCACAGAGGACCATAAACCTAAAACCAATGTAAGTGGATGACTAGCGATGTATCTTCAGTGTTCAAGAAGTGAATGGTCTTTATCTCCAGGAAACAAGAACAGCAAGGCATGAAGTATGGTGGGTGCGCGACGAAAGACAAATTCAGAACCTTCTCCTCTCGATTCTCACTTTCAAGTGAATGAAGTCGTCTGGTGGTGGTCACTACACGATATGAGTTACCAAGGACTAGGGTGGCTGCCGACTTCGGCATTTTGCAATAGATCTCCTGTTGAATTGGTGTTCACAATATGGTTTGATATTGGGATCAGCTGACACGGGCAGACTATCAATATCGTGACAGCCGCTGCAAAAAATTGGGTTAGGAAGCCATAAAATGCGACCAGCTGTCCAAATACTTAGGGCAAATGAGTGGACGTTGTCTATCAATGGTTTGATTCCCTGAGGCCGAAGCTCGTCCCTCAGCCAAGAGAAATCCTCTAGTATCTTTGCAAGAAGAAAGATTACAAAGAGCGTCATTATGATTAAACGACTCCTCTTATGAGATTCAAACCCTGGGCCGTGTACTACGAGACTAAGAGGCTGCCACCTACGCCACGGCGGAACTCATCCGGCACCCTCCCGACATCAACTCGTGTAGTGCACAGTCTCTTATTTTCGTTTAATTTTATTCATCCAACAACCATGGCGAGTCGAATACAAGGTTAACTTACATGTGGTCCTTGAGCTTAGAGGTCCTAACTTCAACTGAATCAAATTACCTGGCAGTAACTAGAACAAATCTATTAAGGGCTTCGCCCGGCTCAGCGGATTGACACTGTGATTATCCAATTTACTGATCGTAGATCCTGTCCAGACGAGAGAGCGAAGCACAAAAAGTCCTGAATTCTTTCATTGCCGCAGTTGCACTTTATGTTCCGGCCAAGCGGTTTTATTTCCCTGGTGAGGAAGGGAAGCCCCTGACCTCAACAGGGTCTCAGTAGATAGAGACAGACTTCTTCCTCTAAGTAGGGGTTAGATCTTAATCTGAACAAAAGTGTCTGGTGATTTTAAATGTACAATCTGGTTTGTGCATCGGGTGTACTCTTTTACATGAAGCACACAGGCTCTTAGCCACATAGTTAATAAAATTGTTAATGAAATCATCTGGCGTCAGCCAGACTATGACAGGTTATGAGAAAGGATGCAAGGATGACAAATTAGGTTTTGAATATATATATATATATATATATATATATATATATATATATATACATATTTATATATATACATATATGTATATATATATATATATATATATATAAATATATATATATTTATATATATGTAAATATATATGTATATATGAGAGAGTGATAGGTGGGGAAGGTTAAACGAAGATGGGCTAAGAATACATTTATTGTTCTTACGTTTCGGTTATTATAACCTTCCTCAGAGAACTTGTTACAGAACATCTTGGTCACAGCATTTATACCCGTAGTGGGGGAACTTGTGAAGCTTCGAGTGTCAGGTTTTTTCTAGCGCATTTATTATTAAGAGACTGGCTGCTTTAGATAGGCATATAAATCCTTCTCTGTCGTTATTATTTTCTTGGACATTTATATGTGCAGCTTCAACTGTCTTTCTCATCTTCTTTTGTAATCCTTTGTGTAAAATTTCAACTTTACTCCATTCGGGAAGGTTGTTGCATATTTCGAGGTGGCGGACCAGGGAGTTGGACGTTCTGTGTGCTTTTAAATCATTCCTATGTTCGTTTATCCTCTTCTCGATTCCTCGACCTGACTCACCGATATATGTCGAGGGGCAGCCACTACATGGAATGCGGTAGATCACACTGAGGTCGTTGTTGTCATTAGTGTGGTTTTTAAACATTTTACCTATTTTATTACATGATACCTTGGCGATGTTTATGCCACCTTTCAGTAAATATCTATCAATAATTTCGGTTTTATCAGAATTAGGTACAGTAATGATAAAACCGAAATTATTGATAGATATTTACTGAAAGGTGGCATAAACATCGCCAAGGAATCATGTAATAAAATAGGTAAAATGTTTAAAAACCACACTAATGACAACAACGACCTCAGTGTGATCTACCGCATTCCATGTAGTGGCTACCCCTCGGCTTATATCGGTGAGTCAGGTCGAGGAATCGAGAAGAGGATAAACGAACATAGGAATGATTTAAAAGCACACAGATCGTCCAACTCCCTGGTCCGCCACCTCGAAATATGCAACAACCTTCCCTAATGGAGTAAAGTTGAAATTTTACACAAAGGATTACAAAAGAAGATGAGAAAGACAGTTGAAGCTGCACATATAAATGTCCAAGAAAATAATAACGACAGAGAAGGATTTATATGCCTATCTAAAGCAGCCAGTCTCTTAATAATAAATGCGCTAGAAAAAACCTGACACTCGAAGCTTCACAAGTTCCCCCACTACGGGTATAAATTTTGTGACCAAGATGTTCTGTAACAAGTTCTCTGAGGAAGGTTATAATAACCGAAACGTAAGAACAATAAATGTATTCTTAGCCCATCTTCGTTTACCCTTCCCCACCTATCACTCTCTCATTTGTCTTAAACAATTTATCAATATGTATATATATACGTATATATATACATATATATATATATATATGTATATATATATATATATATATATATATATTGACAACATCAAAAGTGACAAAATTTTCACATTGAATGAGAATCAGACAAGAAACAATGGTCTCAAACTGTCCGGAAATAGATTCAATTTGGAAGTAGGTAGAAACAACTTTGCCAACCGTGTAGTTAATGAATGGAATAAACTTCCTGCACAGGTAGTGCAATGTAGTTCAGTTCGAAGCTTTAAGAATCATCTAGATAAATACCTAAGTAAGATGCTGTAATGATTATAATTTATGTTATATTATTTGTTTTTGTTTTGTTATAATTTTTCTGTCTGATTTTCATTTATTATTAGTTATGTCAATATATTATCATTTACTATTTACCAGTTTGTTTGTTATTTGTTATTTACATTATTATAGTTTTAATTTATTATTAATATGATTTTTTTTTTTTTTTTTTTTTTTTTGCATCCGACCTAGATATGGATCAAAAGGTCTCCTGTCGGCATGCTCCGCCTTTGTAATCCTGGTATATACAACACTGAATGGGTCCCAGTGAATAGCGATACATTTTATCAACCACAAGGCACTTTAATTCTAAGCCATTAACATCGGGAGGCCCGATGGAGGTCAACATGGAGAAATTGAAACGCAGTACGGCCAAGGACTCGAACCCTGGCTAGCGCGTGACAAGTGCTAGGGACTTAACCGATTGCTTCATCAAGAGAGATATCTCTCTTGATGGAGCATGTTGACCTCCATCGGGTCTCCCGATTTTGATGGCTTAGAATTAAAGTGCATTGTGGTTGATAAAAATTTATATATATATATATATATATATATATATATATATATATATATATATATATATATATATATCAAACGAAAAAGATATTGACAAATGAGAATGAAGGTGGAGGAAGTATGCGAGGAAATGGTAGGGAAATTTTAATGCTTGACGTTTCGACCCTTAGGGTCTTGATCACAAAGTTGACAACTTGGACACAACAGGGTCTTTATATACCTACAGTGGATCACCTCATGGGGCGACTGAGAAACCTTGTTACCTGACTTTGATATTCAATGTGGTGTTTAATTTCATTGATAATTATGGAACTTGTCGCTTTTGCTAAACATACAAAACCTTCTCTATGGTTGATGTTATCGTTAACATTTATGAAAGCTACTTCTACCGTCTTTCTTATTCTTTTGCTGGGTCCTTTATTTAATATAAAGGCATTATCCCAGTCTGGAAGTTGATTATGTTTGTCAATATAAAAAACAAAAGATTTGGACATCCTATGTGTTCTTACATCATTCTTATGTTCAATGAGCCGTTTTTTGAGCCCCCTACCTGTTTCTCCATAGCATGTTGAGAAGCAGCTCTTACATGATATTTTATCAACAATTCTACTTTCATTTATAGTGTTAGTGTAATGTGAACGGACCAGGTGTCCTACTTTGCTGCATGACGCCCTAGCTATCTTTATGTCTTCTTTTAAGACGAATGAGTCAAACTGTGAACTTACATAGGAATTTGGTACAGTCACAAATTGTGTGCGTGTGTGTGTGCGTGCGCGCGTCTGTGTGCGCGCGCGCGCGCGCGCGTGTGTGTGTGTGTGTGTGTGTGTGTGTGTGTGTGTGTGTGTGTGTGTGTGTGTGTGTGTGTGTGTGTGTGTGTGTTCACTTGGTCTTTGGATCACGTGTTGGACTCGTGATCGACAGCTATTTCCCTCCTGGAAGAGAGCTCAGAGCTCGTAGGTCCGATCTATGGGTAATGCTATGACCTTGCACACACACACACACCCAACTCCCCGCCCACGAGAGTCAGAGTAACGACCCGAGGCACAGCGATACCGAAATAATTTCGGCCCTGGGCAGGATTCGAACTGGGTGCTGGGAGCACTTCTGCTTCCCAGTTCAGCGCTCTACCAACTATGCCACCGAGTCGGTACTATGCCACCGAGTCGGTGTGTGTGTGTGTGTGTGTGTGTGTGTGTGTGTGTGTGTGTGTGTGTGTGTGTGTGTGTGTGTGTGTGTGTGTGTGTGTGTGTGTGTGTGTGTGTGTGTGTGTGTGTGTGTGTGTATTCACTTGGTCTTTGGATCACGTGTTGGACTCGTGATCAACAGCTATTTTCCTCCTGGAAGAGAGCTCAGAGCTCGTAGGTCCGATCTATGGGTAATGCTATGACCTTGCACACACACACACACACCCAACTCCCCGCCCACGAGAGTCAGAGTAACGACCCGAAGCGCAGCGGTACCGAAATAATTTCGGCCCTGGGCAGGATTCGAATGTGTGTGTGTGTGTGTGTGTGTGTGTGTGTGTGTGTGTGTGTGTGTGTGTGTGTGTGTGTGTGTGTGTGTGTGTGTGTGTGTGTGTGTGTGTGTGTGGGTGTGTGTGTGTGTGTGCGTGCGTGCGCGCGCGTGTGTGTGTGTGTGTGTGTGTGTGTGTGTGTATGTATGTGTGTGTGTGTGTGTGTGTGTGTGTGTGTGTGTGTGTGTGTGTGTGTGTGTGTGTGTGTGTGTGTGTGTGTGTGTCTGTCTGTGTGTGTGTGTGTGTGTGTGAGTGTGTGTGTGTGTGTGTGTGTGTGTGTGTGTGTGTGTGTGTGTGTGTGTGTGTGTGTGTGTGTGTGTGTGTGTGTGTGTGTGTGTGTGTGTGTGTGTATGTGTGTGTGTGTGTGTATTCACTTGGTCTTTGGATCACGTGTTGGACTTGTAATCGACAGCTATTTCCCTCCTGGAAGAGAGCTCAGAGCTCGTAGGTCCGATCAATGGGTAATGCTATGACCTTGCACACACACACACACCCAACTCCCCGCCCACGAGAGTCAGAGTAACGACCCGAGGCACAGCGATACCGAAATAATTTCGGCCCTGGGCAGGATTCGAACTGGGTGCTGGGAGCACTTCTGCTACCCAGTTCAGCGCTCTACCAACTATGCCACCGAGTCGGTACTATGCCACCGAGTCGGTGTGTGTGTGTGTGTGTGTGTGTGTGTGTGTGTGTGTGTGTGTGTGTGTGTGTGTGTGTGTGTGTGTGTGTGTGTGTGTGTGTGTGTGTGTGTGTGTGTGTGTGTGTGTGTGTGTGTGTGTGTGTATTCACTTGGTCTTTGGATCACGTGTTGGACTCGTGATCAACAGCTATTTCCCTCCTGGAAGAAAGCTCAGAGCTCGTAGGTCCGATCTATGGGTAATGCTATGACCTTGCACACACACACACACACCCAACTCCCCGCCCACGAGAGTCAGAGTAACTACCCGAAGCGCAGCGGTACCGAAATAATTTCGGCCCTGGGCAGGATTCGAATGTGTGTGTGTGTGTGTGTGTGCGTGCGTGTGTGTGTGTGTGTGTGTGTGTGTGTGTGTGTGTGTGTGTGTGTGTGTGTGTGTGTGTGTGTGTGTGTGTGTGTGTGTGTGTGTGTGTGTGTGTGTGTGTGTGTGTGTGTGTGTGTGTGTGTGTGTGTGTGTGTGTGTGTGTGTGTGTGTGTGTGTGTGTGTGTGTGTGTGTGTGTGCCGGAGAACACAGGTCAAATGATTGCACCACGAAAGATAACTTGAAATGTTGCCACTGTGCAGATGCCGATAGGCCACAAACAAACCATTCAATATTTAATATAAAATGCCCAGCATTCTTAGAAGCCAAAAACCGAGTTATCCGACGCACAGTGACATGTGAAGAGGATATAAATCCAAAAAACTAAGATTAGAGCCAAGTCTACAGGTAAAAAGTCCTACATACCAAACAGATTCGCAAAATTGCTCACCCCCAGATTGCCAATTAAGCACACCACTACTCAATAGATCATCAATAATATGTTGCAACATAGAGGGTATTTTTCCCAGGAAAAAACATTATAAAAGAAATATGCTGGCTGAAATAGCTAGGACATGTAATGCAATATTAATGTGTTTTACCGAATCACACTTACGGCAAGATATAAAAGATGGGGAAATAAAAATTAGTGGTTTCCAACAGTTTCGAGGAGACCGCCTAGCAGGAAGGAAAAAAGGTGGAGTAATAGTTTATGTGAGGGATGATTGGTCTCGGCATACA
Source organism: Oratosquilla oratoria (assembly GCF_046742065.1). Taxonomy (NCBI): domain Eukaryota; kingdom Metazoa; phylum Arthropoda; class Malacostraca; order Stomatopoda; family Squillidae; genus Oratosquilla; species Oratosquilla oratoria. The sequence goes on along the minus strand of NC_134809.1, from coordinate 48,615,539 downwards.
AAAATGTTAGTAGCAGGTTCCGATGGTGAAACAGAATACGTAGTGCTATATATAGAGCGACTGAAAACTATCATAATTACTGTATACAGAGCGCCAGGATGTTCACAACAGAGTTTTCTAAATTTTAATGATTGTATAACGGAGGAGATACGGAGATTGGGACCACCAGAGCCAGCAATAATTATAAACGGGGACTTCAACCTGAACTTGGCAAACGAATTTTCACTGAAACAACTAATAAACGAACCTACGAGAGGAGAGAACATTCTCGACCTGGTATTTACTAATAACGAAGAATTGGTAAATACGATTGACATTGAAGACACTATACTATTAGACCACAAATTAGTGATAATGGAGACGATGCTGGGTGATATAGGGACTGGAAATAATATCAGAAAATTAGAGTCTTTTGCAGCATAAACTTCTTCCACTCTAAAGTCGACTGGAACGCAGTGAACAAGGAGATAGCAAACATTAACTGGAATTCAGAATTAGAGAATAAATCGATTAACATGATGGTTGAGTACATTCTCACCAAATTGCAAGATATATGCACTGCACTTATCCCCCAAAAGATAAAACGGCGACAGAAAACAATTCCTCGTGATCGGAGAATCTTAATGAAAAAAAGGACAAGACTGGTTAAAAAGTTAAAAACCAACACGAGAAATAACCACCGAAGTCTAAGGAATAAAATCAAGACAATTGAAAATAAACTGGCTGAATCTCACGAAAATGAATTGAAGACAGAAGAAAGAAGAGCAGTGGATGCCATAAAGAATAATCCAAAATATTTTTACTCTTATGCTAGGTCAAAGTCGGAAATAAGAAATTTTGTGGGACCCATTTCATGGCAAGGGAGACAAATCATGGACCCCAAAGAGATTGCTGATGCCCTGGATGAACAATATAACTCAGTTTATAGCAAACCACTATGCAACACAACTATATACCAACCTTCACAGAATAGAGAAGGCCCACAACTAGAAGACATAGAATTCAACAGAGAAGATATAGAGCAGGCCATTGCATCAATAAATGCATTCTCTGCTGCAGGACCAGATATGGTTCCAGCTATACTCCTGAAAAAGTGCTCACACACTCTTTCCACTCCGTTATACATACTATGGCGTACTTCATTAGATGCAGGTCAGGTCCCGAGAGTGCTAAAACATAGTCTAGTCACACCGATATTTAAAGGTGGAGATAAAGCGGCTGCCAAAAATTATAGACCTGTGGGAAAAACCTCGCATATTATAAAGATTTTTGAGAAGATCCTTGTAAAGCGAATTGTCGATTTCATGAAAAGAAACGAGTTATATAATAAGGGCCAACACGGTTTTCGACAAGAACGAT
>NC_134809.1:48574180-48609180 GCF_046742065.1 Oratosquilla oratoria | reverse complement strand
TTCGAGGTAAAGGTGGGACTTCGTCAAGGATGCGTTATGGTTAAAGATGGTTAAAGAAAATGGAGAAAAGGGGGAGGTGAGCCAGATGTTGTTTGCGGACGACACTGCGCTTGTGGCAGGATCGGAGGAGGGATTGAGGAAGTTCGTAACAGAGTTTGGGAGAGTATGTGATAGAAGAAAGCTAACGATAAATGTGGGTAAATGTAAGGTGATGAGATGTACAAGGGGTGAAAGTGGCAGCTGACTGGAAGTGACTGGAGGAAATGGATAGTTTTAGATACTTGGGTGCAAATGTGGCAGGAAAAGGTGGAGTAAAGGTGGAGGTAGAATGTAGATTGAGAGAAGCGAGTAAATGCCTTGGTGGATTAAAGAGTGTAATGAGGAATAGACATTTGGGAATGGATGCTAAGAGGAGACTGTATGAAGGAGTGATTGTGCCAATAGCACTGTATGGGGCAGAAACATGGAACATAAGAGAGGAAGAGAATGTGTTTGAGATGAGATGTCTGAGAGGTATGATGGGGGTTACTAGGCTGGATAGTGTGAGAAATGAGGAGGTGAGGAGGAGAACATGAGTGGAAAGGGAGTTGGGAGATAGGGTTGATGAAAGAGTATTAGGATGGTTTGGACACATGGAAAGAATGAGTGAAGAAAGACTAGTAAAAGAGGTATGGAAGGCAGATGTGGAGGGAGTGAACATGAGGGGACGTCCTAGGATGAGATGGATGGATGGGGTGAAGGGGGCTTTGGGGAAGAGGGGAATGTCTGTTGAGGAAGGACGGGAGAGGACAGAAGACAGGGGTGAATGGAGAATGGTTGCATATGGATGATGTTGTGATGCATGAGGTGGAATGGGTGGGGGGATGGGGGGTGAGGTAGTATGTGTGAGCAAAATTTGACGCAGTCCGAAGGGATTTCTCCCCGTCTTCTCCTTTTATGCAATGGGGGGGGGGACGGAGGGGGGTCGCCGATTTAATGAAGCGGCCTTGCTGTGGATTTGCTGTGTCTTACGACACTGCTTCTGACCCAGTGCAGTGGACAAGGTGCAGGGATGACCCGTCATCCAGGAGGTGCTAAGATAAGAGGGAAGAGGGAGGGTGGAGGGGTGTGGAGTGTATTTAGGGATGGAATGGGTGGAAATGATTTTATGCCTTTTTCCTTTTTGGCTACCTCCCTTGTAAGGGGGAAAAAGCTTTGGTATATTTATGTATATGTATATATAGAAGCCGCGGGCTTCACCGTTCCCGACTTCGCCGGGGGCTTGGCTGCGCAAACAGCGGCCTACGGCTGCAGCGCTCCGCGCTCTAATCCCACGATAGGGATCCCGTGCTGGGGATCCCGTGTTGGGGTTCCGCCCCGAGGCCGAGGCCGAACCCAAGGGACATTTTTTCCTGGTCAGTTCAAGGGAACATGGTGACCGGACGTAATTGTAGGGTGTGTGTGTGTGTGTATGGTGCCTCTGTCGCCGTCATCTTCGTTGACTCACAGGTTAAAAAAAAAAAAGTGTACTTTTGTAGGTTTATTTATTTATTCATTTATTTATTTATTTATTTATTTATTTATTTATTTATTTATTTATTTATTTATTTATTTATTTATTTATTTATTCATTTATTTGTTTATTTATTTATTTATTTATTTATTTATTTTATTTTATTTTATTTTTTTATTTTTTTTTTTTTTTTTTTTTTTTTTGGGGGGGGGGGTGGCTCATCACTCTCCTCCCACCTGATGGCCTCCAGGCCCCGGACTAACAACGCCAGCATTCGTTGGTTGTTTTCGCCCAGCTCTCGATTCTCTTCCAGCATTTGTTGGTTGTTTTTGCCCACCTCACGGTTCTCCTCCAACAACTGACGAAGATGGTGATGCTCCTCACTGCTTTTCCTCGACCTCCTCAATCTCTTTTAATCGCTCCTTAACATCCTCGAAATCTTCACTTGATATCTCGGGTGCAAAAAATGCGTTGATCTCCTCCTTAGATAGCCCTCCACTCCTCGGAATATATATTCGCATAAGCTCGTTGTCCTCTTCTGCGTCCTCTTGATGAATCAATACTCGACTATCCAATCGAGAATACTCCTTCTTCACTGTCTCAAGCTCATTAAAGACCTCAGGATAAAGAACGTTTTCCAATGTGGGCATTTCGTCTTTCTTAAGAGGCTTCAGATATATACTAAGTGCGTCCCAACTCGTTACGCGCGAACACGCAACGTAGAGTTGACCATGCGAAAAACATTTCGTGCCATACAGATACAGACCACACTTTTGTATGGTTTGTCCTTGGGACTTATTGATTGTCATTGCAAAACTCAATTTCACAGGAAATTGGAATCTCGAGAAGTTAATAGGAGAATCACTCGAAACCAACTTGATTCTGACTATAGTTATTTGTTCACCGTCGTATATACCCCCTAGAATCCGCCCAACGATGATATTTTTCTTCAGGTTATCGACTATTACCCTGGTGCCATTGCAAATTCTGGGTGGAGAAATATTTCTGATAACCATCACAACCGAAACTATCTTTAGTTCGAGACAATGGACAGGTAATGAAGCCGGATTGATCTCATTCAACGTCGAAATCTGATAATCTACATCGTCATCTGATTCCAATTTATCTTCGCTCAGATACACTTTTTTTGTTCCAGGAAGCATATTTTGAATCACCTTATTAATCTCGGTCACATCCACGCTCAAAAGAGATATGATGACGCGAGATGAGAAATATCGATGGTCTCCAACATGATCGATTAAATCCTGATAGACGCTGTTTATGAATTCCTTTTGGTCGTATAAACCACACCAAAATTCTCTGGAATTGCGAAACGCACACTGGTAGCGTGACCAATCTGCAATAAGCATTTTGCAAAGATTTTGTTGTGACCATGTTCATCCGGACCCCGCAATCTTAAATTTTCCGTTAATGCATACTTCCGTAACTCCTCCCAGAAATATGTATTTTTTATGGTTGCAGATATTTCTTGGTTAGAACCGCCTCCTTTTACTACGGGCAAAATATGCCGAAAGTCACCGGCGCAAACAAATGGAATGCCTCCCATGAATTCATTGGCAGAAAGAAGATCCCTCAGGGTAATGTCGACGGCCAACAACATGTTTTTGTTGGCCATCACTACTTCATCCCACACTATCAAAGAGCACATGCCAAGAAGCTTAGACATCTGAGTATTCTTCTTTATCGAACAACTCCTCAATTCATGTGACTCCATTAAAGGTATTTTAAACATATTATGGGCTGTTCGACCGCCATGTAAAACAGTTGCAGCCACCGCTAAAGCAATTCCTCTTTTCGAACGAACAGCGTCCAATAGAAGATTAAGCAGGAAAATTTTCCCTGTCCCCCCAGGAGCGTCAATAAAGAACCACTTTCCTTTACCGCGATCTTTTCCTCCAACAACCCCAATTACTGCGTCGAAGATCTCGCGTTGTTTCTTGTTTAGCATCGGTAGCTTTTCACGTACGTCTTCAATCAGTTGAACTGTATTATAACTTTTCTCTCTTCGCAGCAGATTGAAGGATTTCTCAAGTCCTCGAGAAGCTGGCAGGCCATACATAGTGATGTCCGCCCCTCCACAGTTGCAGACATATTCCTGAATTTCATCCAATGCGTCCAAATAAATCTCGTCGTTGTAGTGTGTCTTTCCACTCTTATAAAGAAAATCGCTCGCAAAATAATCACGAATATCTAGCCACACTTCGGATTGATCCTCTAAATCGCAAAACACCAACATCGCGGCATAGGTTGAACGAAGGTCCTTTCCGTTATTGGTGTGATTAACTATTTCCATTAGGGTTTTCTCCCAGTGATCCTTGTCCTTCATTAGCCCCATCGCTTTGACGGCCTCTCGATAGGTGGCGTACTCAACACCCTCAACAGTCCTTATGTCGCTAAATGATTTTGGGCCCCTCACATGAGACAGCATCAGACGAAGATAGAACAACTCCGCATTCTTCGAATTAGTTGTTTGCATCCTGCCAATAGATATACTCCCTCTCGACCGCTCCGTCCAGACACCACTCTTCTTGCAAAAAACATAGTGGGTTGGTACTTCGGTGTAAAGGAGTGTCCTAGCAAATACGTCATTCTCACAAAGTTTGAAGAAAGCCATTAACTGCGTAACTTTGGCCAATTGGTGTTCAACAGACATAGAAGCCTCTCCTTCGACATAGAAAATGTTGTGCTCACCTTCCAAGTGGATAGGCAAATAAGTCACTGGTGGATAGGATTTGTGGATATAAAAATTGAATATTCTCCACGTGGCCTCATTAGCGTTTACGTACCGCGCATCGCGATAATTCCTAATCTCGTTGACAGGCTTACCGTCGGACTTTGAATATGTGATGCGATCAGATCCCTTATTCACATATTTCGTTACATACGCAATGCACTTTATGGAGTTACAACATTCGGCGTTTATATGAGCGTTATATTTCAGACAGAGGTATGGATTGTAGGAGAATACCCACGCATTATCAATCCTCATTTTATCCTCCTTTCCTCTCCTTTTCCTCTCGAAACACCTACCACCATCCTCACCAAAGGCCCTTCGTCGATATAGCGGATAACCGTTGTTACAAACAAAAGTATCCTTTCTATAAGGTTTAGGAAAGTTCTTCGAACACTTGTTTTTGACGATACACGGGCTGCTCTCATCGTAACCAACACACGGGTTGTGTATCATATTGGTGGTTACGATTTTGTACAGCCTCGGGGACGTATTCGGATCGGGAATCTCCGCGGAGATGTAGTTATCGATATCCGTTTTATCGATTTTATGCTCTAACCAAAGAAGGACGTGGCAATGAGGTAACCCACGCTTTTGCCACTCTACGGTATACAAAAACGCCTTTGTACGACCGAAAATGCAAATCTTTGTCAAATCATCCATTAAAGCACACAGTTTCAATCTGAAAACCCGGCTCACTAAATCTGGTCTATCACTGGAAGTACAGCCGGCAGCAAGAGCAGTTTCAAACTCTGGCCAGTCTGGGTTCATTGTGAACGTAATGAATAGGTCAGGGCTACCGTATATACCTATGAAGGTAAGCGCGTCTTGTTGTTTCTGCTTCATGTACCTAGGTCCGCCAACAAAGGAGGGAGGTATGATAATCCTCTGACCGACGGAAGAGGGGTCATCGTTCTGAAGCACATCGAAACTTTCCTTTCGTATATTTCGTTGATTCGCTTAAAAAAAAATTCAGTCGGAAAGTCTCAATTTTGACATAATTGTCGACTACAAACTTCTGAAACAGAGTCCTCCCCCTATTGATATAATTGAACTCATCCACTTTGTCCATGTACAAGTGGCTATAAAACATACAGCCCGTGAGTCTGCCATCAGCCTCTTTCTTCTCATTGTTTGAATTCGTTGTGTTTTTCTTTTTTCCATACCTTATTTTCATCCCTTTTAGTTTCTTCTGGCTAAAACTGTACCCTACGTCTCCATTAGGTATCAAAAGAGGGTACTGCATGGGATCGTAAAATAGTTGAGAGAACTTATAATAACGCTGGAATATTTAGAGTCTTCCTTGGGAGAAGAAGGCACAACTTCAAGGTGCTTCGGAACATTCGACTCATCGAAATCAACTATAGCTCCAACCTGTGCACGGACTGTAGGGAGATCATAAGTTCCTTTATGCTGCTGAATACGCTTTCCCTCAGAGGTGCGAAGTGTGATGCGTACGTCTGGAAACTTGTTCAACTACTTGGTCCTGCTGTCGACCAAATCCACCACACCTTTAAACTCTTTCAACAGGGATTTCAACACCGCATTGTTAGCAGTAAGATATCCTTGCAGGATAGAAACAATCTCGAAATTCTTTGAGTATAACTTTTCTTCATTACTACGTCTCTTCTTTGTTGAAGCTGATAATGGTTTGTGCGTAGTTAACTGGTTGGCCCTAATTTGAATCTTCTTTTCAGAATTACAATAGAAATACAAATCGAGGTATTTGGGCAAAGGCTTATTATATTCCGCGGCCCCTTTTCTGTATATATACACATCCTTCTCGTCACGTTTGAGGTACCGGTCCAGCTCCATATGTTCTCGCATATAGCGTGGTGTCAGTACTCCTAATCGGTGATAAATATGTCCCTTAATTTTGTACGTCATTACGGATTCAGACACGTTTTCAAGGCTTCCGGAAGTGGCAAATGATGTGAAGCAAAACATGTTATTGAAGTTATATATGTTGTTCAGGAAATGTCTCGAAACCTGAGTTTCACCTTTATACAGCTCTTCAAGCAAAGGAGAGAGAGGAGTCAAGGGAGGGTGGACTGATTGCCCTCTAGAACAACAGAGTGTAGTCATTTCACCTTGCCAACGTTTTGCTCCACACAGAGGACAAATTACATCTCCTAGATTTCCAATGTGATGTTCGATTTTATCCTCCGTGGTCAAGCCACCCAACGTATCCACTAATGGAGGCAGACATTCCTTAGTACTTTTTCTGACCCTAATTTTCCGTGCATTTTCATCGATGTATTTTATCCCATTGATTTTGGCCTCTCGTTTCTCCTCACGAATACGGTCCTTTTCCTCTTTCTCCCTTTTCTTTCTCTCTTGAGTTTCTATCCTGAGACGCTTCTTTTCTTCCCTCTCAGCTAATTTAGCCAACCTAATTTGTTTCCGCTCCTCGATTTTCTTTCTCCTTTGGTTCGCCAACTCCCTGTCACGATTACTCAGAGTCAAAATATCTGAGGGCTCATCGAGACTTTCAGGTTCGACTCCAGCTACCTCAGTCACAATGGTCTGCTTGGTCACAGCGGCATCCCTGCAGTCTGTTACGACCTGCGTTGATGTGCTCACGGCGGCATCCTGATCTGTCGAGTGAGGATTTTTTTTAGTCTTCTTTGCACGGATAATAAACTGAGCCCGTTTTCTATCCCTTAATCTACGTTTTTCGTCTCTATTTGCTATATCTTGCCGTTGTGCACTAAAAAACTCCTAAAATCATAAATGGGTGCTAAGTGTGATATTTTCATCATTTGTATATTTTTTAAGCGCAGCCCAGTAATGCTTTCGAAATTGACCAATATCTTTATATCGCTCTGCAATAAGTTCCTCTTTTGACGCTTTATCACGATAACCTCCTGCCGATACAACCTGCTCGTCGAAATAGAAAAGGAATACGTAATCGTGATCAGAATATGATACGAAATTGTATTGATTCGGGTAATAATGCCCAGATGATGAGGGCTTTTGGATAGATCCAGATGATGAGGGCTTTTGGATAGACCCGTCTGATGAGGGCTCTTGGATAGGCCCAGAGGGTTTTTGGATAGGCCCAAGGTTTGGATAAAGCCGCTTATGTTCTTTCTTCAGCCTTCTCATGAGGAATATGTCTGACTTTACCTGTTTCGCATCCACATCTTCTCTCGTTGCAATCCACGCCCAGAAATGGCGATGTTCCTTAACCCGTTGAGCCGATGAACCAACCATAATGACAACTACAGTGGCACGGCGGCCTGATCTCCATGTTGTCAATACTTACAGATCACCCTCTCCCAGACATGTAACATTTTTAAAATGTGTCACCTTTGAAATGGTTTATTATTAAGTAGAATAGAATATTTTTGAGTTTTTATGAGTTTTATGAGAGTAGTAGAGCTTGTGTCAGGATTAAAAATGGAGAGAGTGAGTGGTTTGAAGTAAAGGTGGGACGTCGTCAAGGATGCGTTATGTCGCCCTGGCTGTTCAACTTATACATGGATGGGGTGGTGCGAGAGGTGAATGCTAGGGTAGTGGGTCAGGGATTGGAGATGGTTAAAGAAAATGGAGAAAAGTGGGAGGTGAGCCAGCTGTTGTTTGCGGACGACACTGCGCTTGTGGCAGGGTCAGAGGAGGGATTAAGGAAGTTGGTGGCAGAGTTTGGGAGAGTATGTGATAGAAGAAAGCTAAAGATAAATGTGGGTAAAAGTAAGGTGATGAGATGTACAAGGGGTGAAAGTGGCAGTAGACTGGAAGTGAACATTAAGGGAGAGCGACTGGAGGAAGTGGATAGTTTTAGATACTTGGGTGCAAGTGTAGCAGGAAAGGGTGGAGTGAAGGTGGAGGTAGAATGTAGATTGAGAGAAGCGAGTAAATGCCTTGGTGGATTAAAGAGTGTAATGAGTAATAGACATTTGGGAATGGATGCGAAGAGGAGACTGTATGAAGGAGTGATTGTGCCAACAGCACTGTATGGGGCAGAAACGTGGAACATAAGAGAAGAAGAGAGAAGGAGTTTGAATGTGTTTGAGATGAGGTGTCTGAGAAGTATGGTGGGGGTTACTAGGCTGGATAGAGTGAGAAATGAGGAGGTGAGGAGGAGAACAGGGGTGAAAAAGGAGCTGGGAGATAGTGTTGATGAAAGAATATTAGGATGGTTTGGACACATGGAAAGAATGAGTGAAGAAAGACTAGTAAAAGAGGTATGGAAGGCAGATGTGGAGGGAGTGAACATGAGGGGACGTCCTAGGATGAGGTGGATGGATGGGGTGAAGGGGGCTTTGGGGAAGAGGGGAATGTCTGTTGAGGAAGGAAGGGAGAGGACGGAAGACAGAGGTGAGTGGAGAATGGTTGTATACGGATGATGTTGTGATTGCATGAGGAGGAATGGGCGGGGGGGTGGGGGGGTTAGTATGCGTGGGTAAATTTTGACGCAGCCTGAAGGGATTTCTCCCCGTCCTCTCCTTATATGCAAGGGGGGACGGAGAGGGGGGGTCGCCGATTAAATGAAGCGGCCTTGCTGTGGATGTGCTGTGTCTTGCGACACTGCTTCTGACCCAGGGCGGTGGGAAGGGTGCAGGATTGACCCGTCATCCAGGAGGTGCTCAGATGAGAGGGAGGGTGGGAGGGGTGTGGAGTGTATTTAGGGATGAAATGGGTGGGAGTGTTACAAAGGATTACAAAGGCGGAGCATGCCGACAGGAGACCTTTTGATCCATATCTAGGTCGGATGCAAAAAAAAAAAAAAAAAAAAAAAAAAAAAAAAAAAAATAATAATAATAATAATAATAATAATAATAATAATAATAATAATAATAATAATAATAATAATAATAATAATAATAATAATAATAATAATAATAATAATAATAATAATAATAATAATAATAATAATAATAATAATAATAATAATAATAATAATAATAATAATAATAATAATAATAAATAAAAACTATAATAATGTAAATAACAAATAAAATACATAAATAAATGCATAGGTATAGTTAAAATAATAAACAAACAGGTAAATAGTAAATGATAATAAATTGACATATAACTAATAATAAATGAAAATCAGACAGACAAATTATAACAAAACAAAAACAAAAAATATAACATAAATCATAATCATTACAGCATCTTACTTAAGTATTTATCTAAATGATTCTTAAAGCTTCGAACTGAACTACATTGCACTACCTGTGCAGGAAGTTTATTCCATTCATTAACTACACGGTTGGCAAAGTTGTTTCTACCTACTTCCAAATTGAATCTATTTCCGGACAGTTTGAGACCATTGTTTCTTGTCTGATTCTCATTCAATGTGAAAATTTGGTCACTTTTGATGTTGTCAATTCCCTTTAAAATCTTAAAGACCTGTATCAAGTCACCTCTGAGTCTACGCTTTTTTAAGGAAAACAGATTTTCGTATGATTTATTTTTTATATTTGGAATCAGTTTTGTGGCTCGCCGTTGTATTTTTTCCAGTCTGTCAATGTCTTTAATGAGATTCGGTGACCATACGGAAACAGCATATTCCAAATGTGGACGAACTAACGATTTATATAGCTTGTTAATGAGTGATGGACTTTTGAAATCAAAAGATCGCGCAATCAATCCCAGAACCTTATTTGCTTTCTCAGAGGCTGAAATACACTGCTTGGATGATTTGAGGTCGTTACTGATAATTACGCCGAGATCTTTTTCACTATCCACTTTTGTTAACGAATTTTCAAATAACTTATAATCGTACTTACTGTTATTTTTACCTATGTGCATTACCTTGCATTTACTTGTGTTAAATTTCATTAGCCACTTTTCAGACCATTGCTGTAATTTATCTAAATCTTCTTGAATATCTAATTGGTTTGGGTGATCATTTGCCACTCCGCACAGTTTTGTATCATCAGCAAATTTGGAAACAGTAGATTTTAGTCCATGGTCTATATCATTTATATATACTATGAATAGAAGTGGCCCAAGAACGGAACCCTGAGGAACTCCACTTGCAACACTTTTCCATCCAGAAGTTTTTCCATTTAAAACAACTCTCTGTTTTCGACCATTCAACCAATTACTAGTCCAACCTAATAGGCTACCACTTATTCCATGCAAAGCTAATTTAGTAATTAGTCTTTCGTGTGGGACGGTATCAAAAGCTTTTGCAAAGTCTAGATATATTAAATCTATATTGTTTCTTTTGTCATAATTCGAGATAACTGTGTTGTAGAATTCGAGTAAGTTAGTCACGCAAGAACGTTTCCGTCTGAAACCATGCTGGCTATCATTTACCAAACGGTTACTTTCTAAATGATATTCGATAGCATCTCTGATGATAGTTTCCATTATTTTTCCTACGATTGAAGTCAAACTTATAGGCCTATAGTTATTTGGTTTCTTTTTGTCACCTTTTTTGAATATGGGAGTAACGTTAGCTAGCTTCCATTCTCTTGGGACATCTCCGGATATGATGGATTTCTTGAAGATAATTTCTAATGGAACAACAATCTCATTTTTCATTTCCTTTAAGATTCTTGGATGCCAACCGTCAGGCCCTGGTGTTTTATTAACTTTGAGTTTGTCTATACACCTTTTAATTTTTTCTTTTGTTATATTTACCGTAGTGAGTAAGTTTACCCCAAACTTTTCACAGGTTTCAGTTTGGAATTCTTTTCACAGGTTTCAGTTTGGAATTCAACTTTTCACAGGTTTCAGTTTTTATGCCTTTCCCTTTTTGGCTACCTCCCTTGGAAGGGGGAAAAAGCCTTGGTATATGTATGTATGTAGAATAGAATATTATAGGAACCCAATTTATTGTGAGGAATAAAAGTTTAAGCGTTATTTTTGCCAGTATAACCTAAGTTTCAGTTTTTGTCTTGTATATTCCAGCGTGACGTCATGTCGCACGGTCCTGAAAACATTTCACATAATCATAATTAAATGGGCATAATTCACCCATGACATTGGGTTATTTTAATAAAAGAATGTTATAAAAACCTAATTGAATATGAAGAATAAAATATTAAGCATGATTTTTGCCAGCCTAGCATAATTTTTAGTTGTCTAACACATTCCCGTGTGACGTCATGTCGCGCGGTCGTCAAACCATTTCACGACCTAAAAATGGGCTGGTTTGACCGTGTGAACAGTTTTTCAAACACGTTTGACAAACCGTTTATCCACGGCTCAACGATGATCGTCCATGGCTCAACGATGATCATTCTTGACTCAACGATGATCGTCCATGGCTCAACGATGATCGTCCATTGCTCAACGATGATCGTTCACGGCTCAACGATGATCATCCACGGCTCAACGATGATCTTCCACGACTCAACGATCATCGTCCATGGCTCAACGATGATCGTCCACGGCTCAAGGATGATCGTCCATGGATCAACGATGATCGTTCTTGACTCAACGATGATCGTCTACGGTTTAACGATGATCGTCCACAGCTCAACAATGATCGTCCACGGCTCAACGATGATCGTCCATGGCCTAACGATGATCGTCCACGGCTCAAAGATGATCTCCACGGCTCAACTATGATCGTCCACGGCTGAACGATGATCATTCTTGACTCAACAACGTCCATGGCTCAACGATGATCGTCCATGGCTCAACGATGATCGTTCATGGCCCAACGATCATCATCCACGGCTAAACGATGATCATCCACGGCCCAACGATAATCGTCCATGGCTCAACGATGATCGTCCATGGCTCAACGATGATCGTCCATGGCTCAAGGATCATCGTCCATGGCTTAACGATGATCGTCCACGGCTCAACGATGATCGTCCACGGCTCAACGATGGTCGTCCATGGCTCAACGATGATCGTCCACGGCTCAACTATGATCGTCTACGGCTCAACGATGATCATTCTTGACTCAACGATGATCGTTCACGGCTCAACGATGATCGTCCATGGCTCAACGATGATCGTCCATAGCTCAACGATGATCGTCCACGGCTCAACGATGATCGTCCACGGCTCAACGATGATCGTCCACGGCCCAACGATGATCGTCCATGGCCTAACGAAGATCGTCCACGGCTTAACTATGATCGTCCATGGCATGTAACATTTTTAAAAAGTGTCACTTTTGAAATATTTTAATTTTGTATATATATATATATATATATATATATATATATACATATATATATATGTACACATATACATATATATATATATATATATATACATATATATATATGTATATATATATATACATATATATATATATATATATATACATATATATATATACATATGTATTACAAAGGATTACAAAAAGGAGCATAAGAACAGGAGACCTTTTGTTCCATAACTAGGTTGGATGCGAAAGAAAACATAATAATGATAAATAAATAAATAAATTGAAATTATAATAATATGAATAATGATAAATAAAATAAGTAAACAAAAATTATAATAATATAAATAATAATAGATAGAATAAATAAATGCATAGGTATAGTTAACTAATAAACAGACAGGTAAATAGTAAATAATGATAAAGTGACAGATAAATAATGATAAATGAAAATCAAGCAAATGATAATAAACAGACAAATAATAACAAACAAATAAACAAATAATATAAAATAAATGGCAGTCATTACAGCATTTTGTTTATGCGTTTATCTAAACGAATCTTAAAGCTTCGAACTGAACTATATTGCACTGCCTCTGCAAGAAGTTTGTTCAAATTCATTAACTAGACGGTTGGCAAAGTTGTATCTACCCAATTCCAAATTTAATTTATTTCCTGACAGGTTGAAATAGATTTATTACTTTAGATAAGGCGTCACTTGCGATTACGTGAGTGTCCGATTACAGAGAACACGTAGGGGGAGAGGTTTTTATACAATTAGGCGTTTGTTTTTCGTTGTGCGTAACACTTCCCGCCATCCTAGAGCGGCGCAGAACGTTTCAGCTAACTTGGCTAATCAGGTTCAATCTCCATAGACGCTAATCCTGTGGGCCAATCTGAGGATTTTTATAGATGGGATCTAGACGCCCTAGGGCGTGTCAGAGAGTTCAGTTTAGGATACGAAGTGCCATGTAGAGGTTGTGTCGCCTCGGGAGGATTGTCGGCTGATGTCCTCTGTATTCCCCCTGTATCATTCGTAAGGTAATTAACTCAGCTAGAATTTCAATTAGGTGTTGTGTAACGTCTATGGCAGTGACGCGGGAGGCCTAGACAGTGTTTTCGCTGGTAATTAATTAACTTCTCTTTCACCCCCGTTAAAAGTTTTTCGAGCGGGAATCTTCTGTTTTGAAACTTACATTGTATGTACTCATTTGTATGTACATTGATTGTAATCACTCATGTAATCCTAATAACTTTAATAAATAGTGTTATATATTGTCTGTGCGTTTCATTTTTCTTGATTTTCATGATAGTACAAAATGAAGTGGCGACCGTCGAGTGAGCTATCCCAAAGACATTGGGTCTTGGGAACTTATTCATTCATTCACTCTTACTATGTGTTACGAGTCAGAAGGTCTTGTAATTTTTCTTTGAGATATCCCAAAGACATGGGGTCTTGGGAACTCATTCATTCATTCACTCTTTCTATGTATTACCAGTCAAAAGTTTGAACGAGATTCGTAACAATATTTATATATATATATATATATATATATATATATATATATATATATATATATATATGAGTGGATGGGTGGTGAGATAAACACAGGGAACCGTTTAGGGATTTATTCTGACGTTTCGTCCTTACCAGGACTTCTTCAGAGTACATGCACATTCAAATCATTCACCCCCTAAATACCCGCCGAATCTATCCGCGTTCCACCATGATCGACCTGACCTCTCGTCCTCCTACGCTCTGCCTCGCGAAGTACCAAGCGGCTCGCCGTCTTTGTTAATTTAATAAACCCATCGCTGTGGTTGTTGTTCGGATGGGAAGCGATGTAAGCTGCTTCAGTTATTTTCCTTCTTTTCTTAGGAAGTCCTATCTGCAGCACCTCTATTTTGTTCCAGTCTGGTAAGTGGCCGTGAGTATCTACATGAACCACTAGCGAGTTTGATACTCGGTGTGCCTTGATGTCATTCCTGTGCTCAATTGTCCGTTTCTTAATACCTCGGCTGGTTTCCCCGTAGTAGCTCACAGGACAGTTTCCACACGGTATCTTGTAGACGACACTGTTTTCTTCCCCGTTGGCCACGACTTTATTCTGGTTCTTAACAATGTCTCCTATTCTCATTCCCGTGCTGATCGCAATCTTGATGCCGGCTGTAGTGAGCAACTGTCCTAACGCGCCTGAGTGGCTCGAGTTTGGCACGGACAAATAATCCCTGCTACCATTTTCAGTCACATCTCCTCTGTTCCGTATGCTTCTTTTTGCTATCTTTAAAGCCTTTTCTCTAAGTCGGTACAACAGCCCTTCCGGATAACAGAGTTTGGTGAAAACGTTGAAATGGTAATCTATTTCATCTTTAATAAATTCTTCACTACAAATGCGGTATGCTCTCAGGAAGAATCCTATTACTACTCCACTCTTTATTCTCTCGTTGTGGCCGGAGTAGTAGTGAATGATGTCGAGGAAAGAGAACAAGACCGCATTCTCGGTTCATAGAAAAAGTACAAATAAAGACGACATCATTCACTACTACTCCGGCCACAACGAGAGAATAAAGAGTGGAGTAGTAATAGGATTCTTCCTGAGAGCATACCGCATTTGTAGTGAAGAATTTATTAAAGATGAAATAGATTACCATTTCAACGTTTTCACCAAACTCTGTTATCCGGAAGGGCTGTTGTACCGACTTAGAGAAAAGGCTTTAAAGATAGCAAAAAGAAGCATACGGAACAGAGGAGATGTGACTGAAAATGGTAGCAGGGATTATTTGTCCGTGCCAAACTCGAGCCACTCAGGCGCGTTAGGACAGTTGCTCACTACAGCCGGCATCAAGATTGCGATCAGCACGGGAATGAGAATAGGAGACATTGTTAAGAACCAGAATAAAGTCGTGGCCAACGGGGAAGAAAACAGTGTCGTCTACAAGATACCGTGTGGAAACTGTCCTGTGAGCTACTACGGGGAAACCAGCCGAGGTATTAAGAAACGGACAATTGAGCACAGGAATGACATCAAGGCACACCGAGTATCAAACTCGCTAGTGGTTCATGTAGATACTCACGGCCACTTACCAGACTGGAACAAAATAGAGGTGCTGCAGATAGGACTTCCTAAGAAAAGAAGGAAAATAATTGAAGCAGCTTACATCGCTTCCCATCCGAACAACAACCACAGCGATGGGTTTATTAAATTAACAAAGACGGCGAGCCGCTTGGTACTTCGCGAGGCAGAGCGTAGGAGGACGAGAGGTCAGGTCGATCATGGTGGAACGCGGATAGATTCGGCGGGTATTTAGGGGGTGAATGATTTGAATGTGCATGTACTCTGAAGAAGTCCTGGTAAGGACGAAACGTCAGAATAAATCCCTAAACGGTTCCCTGTGTTTATCTCACCACCCATCCACTCATCTGTCTTACATATTTCAACATATATATATATATATATATATATATATATATATATATATATATATATATATATAATTTTGGAACTAAATTAAGGAACTAAAAATGCTTGAAGCCATCCACATTAGGGAGAGAGCTCCAATTATTAATATTCAATGTAATATGATTTCTGCCATCCCGCTATTTAATTCTTCCACGAGATTTGGAGTCCAACAACAGCAACACCCACCTCCTTCCTCTCCCCCTCCCCCTCCTACACCTCACCAACCCCCACATGACCAGCGTGGTGACCCAGCGAGAAAACCTACCTTACCTGACTCCCCCCCTCTCCCTCCTCCTCCCCCTCCTCCTCCCCCTCCCCCTCCCCCTTCCCTTCCAAGACGTAGTGCCCGGCTACGTAGCGGATCACGAACCATGCACCGTTCCCAAGCGGCCCATATTTAAACCCATGTTGTCTGTACACCATTGTCAATTGTGAATCATGTAGCTTTGAAAATTGTGACTTTTCTCTTGTAACTATTCTGAAGATGACTCCCTGAAGTCGAAACGTTAAATTTAATATGGAAGAATTTGGAAGGCTTGTATTTGCCCACCCTCCTGAAATGAGACCTACTGTGAGGAAAATTGAAAATCTCAGTAAGAAGATTAACCAGTGCCAAAATGCTGTCGTGTTTAACTCCGTTTGTATTAGTGAGAATCTGCGCCCTAAATATACAATATGTATATATATATATATATATATATATATATATATATATATATATATATATATATATATATATATATGCTAATAAGAACACGGGAACGTGTGTTCACTTATGCAAAGTAGACCACTTGGAAAAAGAAAGAAACTAACGAAGCAGAGCGCTTTCGTATATTACATCTTCAGTGCAACACTTGTTGCACTGAAGATGTAATATACGAAAGCGCTCTGCTTCGTTAGTTTCTTTCTTTTTCCAAGTGGTCTACTTTGCATATATATATATATATATATATATATATATATATATACATATGTATGTATGTATGCATGTATGTATGTATGTATGTATGTATGTATGTATGTATGTATGTATGTATGTATGTATGTATGTATGTATGTATGTATATGTATTAGCATGAAAATGAAAAAACAAATGGAAAGTTTAATATTATTCATTAAATTTAATAGTATTAACAAGATAATTATAACAAAGGACATAGAACTGAATAATAAATTCTAAACATGATTCCAGATTCTTCACAATTTTTTAACGGGGGTGAAAGAGAAACAATTACCAAGAGATTCGCTGCCTAGGTTTCCCGCATCACTGCCATAGATTTTGCATATAATCTAAATTAATTACTAGCTGAATTAAATATACAAACAGGGAGAGTAAGGAAATTATTCAACTCGCAGTCGGAACATCTCCACTCCGCCCTCTGGCCTTGTCTGCCTAACACTCACGCAGAACGTGCGCAAAACACTCCTTTCTGTACAAAACTAATTCTGATTGGTCTATAGATCCAGCGTCTATGGAGTTTTAACCTGATTGACCAAGACAGACAAAACGTATTTGCGCCCAATCTTGGTGATGCTTTTTGGACGACAAGAACGTATTACTCCTTACCCCGAAAATAATTTAGAGATTTGTATTGCATCAACAGAAAAAATAGAGTACTCATTTTGTTTGGTATGATTACAGAATAATACACAAAAATAATAATGTATCTTACAGAGTTAAACATGATTCAATAGAGTATTAAGACGTAGACCCAAAACGTTTTCGATCTTCTTACGTGTAACGTCGAAAACGTAATACTTCCTTCTCGTGCGCAGAATAACTGACGTCTTTTCACCCAAAATAGTAATTATTTTCATGCATTACATATATAGGATACTCATATCTGTAACAATATATATATATATATATATATATATATATATCGATAATTTTTATGACAGTTGCATGCGGGGCTCGAACCCGCTGTACTCGGCTATCTGTAAATTACCTGTACGGAGCCCTAGACCACTACACCACAGAGGCTATAAAATCCTTGAAACCTGGAATCGAACTGATTCCCGAGGGAAGGAAGATCACTTATTACGGCGATCCGAATTCCTGTTTTACTCAAGGACCAGCCCACCAGTGGTATGGGGTAAGGACCGGGACGAACACCTTTCACGCTTATCGCCATTGTAACCATGAGAGTAATACGCTAATGGCAGCGACATCAAACCGATAATTTTTATGACAGTTGCATGCGGGGCTCGAACCCGCTGTACTCGGCTATCCGTAAATTACCTGTACGAAGCCCTAGACCACTACACCACAGAGGCTATAAAATCCTTGAAACCTGGAATCGAACTGATTCCCGAGGGAAGGAAGATCACTTATTACGGCGATCCGAATTCCTGTTTTACTCAAGGACCAGCCCACCAGTGGTATGGGGTAAGGACCGGGACGAACACCTTTCACGCTTATCGCCATTGTAACCATGAGAGTAATACGCTAATGGCAGCGTGAAAGGTGTTCGTCCCGGTCCTTACCCCATACCACTGGTGGGCTGGTCCTTGAGTAAAACAGGAATTCGGATCGCCGTAATAAGTGATCTTCCTTCCCTCGGGAATCAGTTCGATTCCAGGTTTCAAGGATTTTATAGCCTCTGTGGTGTAGTGGTCTAGGGCTCCGTACAGGTAATTTACGGATAGCCGAGTACAGCGGGTTCGAGCCCCGCATGCAACTGTCATAAAAATTATCGGTTTGATGTCGCTGCCATTAGCGTATTACTCTCATGGTTACAATGGCGATAAGCGTGAAAGGTGTTCGTCCCGGTCCTTACCCCATACCACTGTATACACCACCATTTCCCACGCATTGTGAACGATGTCACAATCACCAACCAGACTCTTGGCGTCTACCATATCCGCTCAAATCGCTGAGTCTGCATGTTACCAGCCGAGCGCACCTCCCCGAGCGCCCACAAACGGACTCGCGAACACACACACATAATGGATGCCATTAGACACGACCCACATAACACACGGAAACATTACATATTAACGAGCCACCCCCTGGATATGTATATATTATGACTTGTACAAAAAATATAGTAGGTAATTAGTGGGTTGTCCCAGCCATGTGAGGCGACGGACTTTCAAGGTGGAATTATTAAACAAAAGGATAAAACGCACCTCAAAACTTTGCTTAGTTAACCGCTTCCGGCAACAAAAACCCGTCACAGAGCTCCAATGAGCGTCGGTCTGATAGACGTACTCTGTGTAAGTGGTGTACTGCGAACTGTGTGTAAAACGATATATACTAAGTGTACTACAAACTCTGTGTAAAACGATATATAATCCTATACTGGAAACTCTGTGCAAAGATGTGTAAAAATCTGCAGTGAACTCTTCTTAAGATTAACCAATAAAGTGAAGGAAACTGAAGATCGTATCTGTAAATCCAAAAAGATACGGGAAGGGCCTATATACTGGTGGCAGCGTTAAACCGCAACCCATTTCCTCAAGAGACTGGTTCCTAGAAATCACCGTATTCTCAACCCGAAGCAAGCCAGCCACGCCCACCGTCGAGCAACACGGAACTCGGCCGCGAGCTAACATCGCCTACCTTTGACATCTCATCGACACCGCAGTACACTCTACACTGTCACGGGCATCGTCATCACCGACTCCAAATTACCTAACCACTTCTAAACAAGGTAAATAATATATCAAACCCTCACAATACTTGATATTATTGATAATCCTCACCTGCCCACCAAACCCCCCCCCTGATACTCGCTTTTCTTTTCCATTCCATGCGAGCATCATTCACCTAAAACTTCAAGTACCAACCCACAACAAACCCCATATAAAGAAAATATCACCAATCAATAAAAAAAAACTCCATCCACGACCCACACTGAACTTCGACCAAGATTCCTACGTCTGGCAACAAACAGCCTACGGGCTGCGACAGCCGCACCTGACGGTAGCTGCGCGTACGTCCATACATCCAAATTCAGTCAGACCTTTCCAAGGTATCCCAATGTTTATACATTTATGTATATTTTACGATTCATTCTAACATTTTTTTAAATAACAATACATCCAACTTAACCGAAACAAATATCATTGTATTAAATTTTTTTGTAACATCACTAAGATAACCACTCACTTATCTTTGCAAATAATTAAGTTAAGAGATTAGTCACTACGTAACATAGTACTATAATAACTACTTAGTGATAATTTTTTTCCTCCTTACTAAGTACATATTCACTAATATTTAAGTATTATTTTATATCTTATTAATTGTCACCAATCCATAATTATAATATTATTTCCTTTTAACCTTGTATTTTCCCAATTTATTATTTACATTTAATACCTTTTCAACTTTTACAATAATTTATATAGTTATATTATTATATGTACCTTTTTTTATAATCTTATCCAATTACTACTACAAATCCATATTATATATCCCATTGTATACCCATTTATATTTTATATCCTTTAAACTTTTACAATAATTTATCTAATTATATTGCTATATATATACCTTTTTGTCATACTATTATCATATTGTTATATGCACCTTCTTATATATCCCCATTGTATACCCATTTATATTTTATATCTTTTCAACTTTTACAATAACTTATATAATTATATTGCTATATATATACCTTTTTGTCATACTTTTACCATATTGTTATATGCACCTTCTTGTATATTCCCATTGTATACCCATTGACGCCCTATACCCCCCCCCCTCTAATCTAAATAGAACACACTACCTCTTAGGTAAGACATACCAATTTTTTTTTTAATTTAACTATTTCAACTTAGAACTCCCATCTCACCTAACTACTTACTATACCTGTTAAGTAATACATGCATCTCTAGTTAGACACTAACATGGCTACAGGAACGAGAGCCAAGGTCAGAAATTTAATTGATGGATTTCTTTCTGCCTCTAAAGAAGAAAAACCCTCCCATGACTCAAACCATGCCACAACTAAGGCAGATTCTCAAATAATTCCTGAGGATAACATTGACAACCCCCCCCCTTTCACCATGACCACTCACAGCAAGACCCTTTTAACCCAACCCAACTACAACAACTCCCCATCCCCCTCCCCCACTCCACACCAAAAGTTCAAGTTACCCCTCAACTAGACCCTCAACAACGACCTCCCCACACCTCACCGCAACCCCAAATTCCCCCTTATGTAGACCCTCAACAATGACCCCCCCACACCTCACCTCACCCCCAAGTTGCCCCTCATGTAGACCCCCAGCAACAATCCCTAAATCCCACAACCCATGCATACGAGAACTTAGCCTTTCCTTCTCCCAACTTCCCGTCAAATCCAACAGCCTTCACCCAACATCCCTACCCAGCACCTAACTTTGCCCCAACCCCATTGCAACATCCTCACCCACAACTCCAACCTACAGTAATCAATAATTACCAAACCATTACCCCTCTAACCGAAATCCCCACCTTCTCTCAAGCTAGCGGACTCTCCATTACTGACTTCCTGACAGCATGTGACCTTTTCTTTTCTAAAAATCCAAACTACTCTGACTTAGATAAGATAAATCTATGCCGCCAGAAAATAGAAGCATCAGATGAGCACCGATCTACCGCTTGGATGCTAGACAGTCTGATAGCCACAGGGATCACATATAGCGATTATAAGCAGCATCTGTTAAATGTCTTTCAGAGCAAACAAGCAAACAACATTAACTTTCTCCTCACATTTCTAAATAATACTAGAACTCAAAAACAGACTAACATCAAAGACAATGTAGCCAACACAATCAAGGAAATTAGAGAAAATCTAGAAAATAACAGCCCTTGGATCTGTACAACCATTACAGGAAAAAAGGCAGTGACATTAGAAAACTTATACATATTCCTGGAGATAGGCCTTTATCTTTCCCAACTCCCACCAAAGTGTCAAAGAGAAGCCACAAAAAGGGATTTAAACACTAGAAACCCATTAGCTTACACATACATATTAGACATAACCAACGCTTGCAACATCTCCCTCTCTGACCAGCACCATTTTGCTAGACTAAATAGCCTTTAGTCACACCAGCCCCCTAGCTCCAATAAAGCGCAACCATCTAACTGGTGTTCCTACCATCTTTCAACAAGTCACAACACCAGAGACTTCATACAGAAACAACAAATGCAAGCACAACACCACACTACCCCTTGCTCAGTTCATGGAACTACTTCCCACACGGATTCTCAATGTAGAAAGCAGCAATACCAACACCCGCAGACACAACACCACACTACCCCTTGCTCAGTTCATGGAACTACTTCCCACACGGATTCTCAATGTAGAGCGCAGCAATACCAACACCCGCAGGCACAACACCGCGCTACCCCTTGCTCAGTTCATGGTACTACCTCCCACACAGATTCCCAATGTAGAGCTCAACAACAAATCAAACAACTCACGCCCCTCCCAGACCCCCCAACATGTCAAAACCAACACGGTCAGGCAAATACTGCAACCTACACAAAACCACAACTCACTCCAACGAGGAATGTTCTCAACAAAAATCACAACCACAACCTCATCAGAGAACAAACAAACAAGTTACCGCACCTCGACAAACACCCTCCTCCCACACAACACATACAACTCAACACCGATTGGGGGAACGTGCACCAGCCTCACGCACCAGACCACCATAGGAACGTCCAACACACCACACAACTATATCACCCTAAAGGTGACATTAGATCAAATCACTGTTGACATGATGGTTGATACAGGAACAAACCTGAACCTCATCCCCAGAGCTCTCTATGAAGCACTAAATGACCCACCCCAAATTCAGTATTCAAATACGGAAGGCCTACTGATAGAAGGATCAACCATATCACTTCATGATATGATTGATATAAATATAGAAGTAAACAATTCCCAGGTAGGCTTCACATCCTTCCACTTAGCTGATGAATGGAGTCTCGACCAACAAGGTATAATAGGTTTAAAGTCCCTACGAGACTAGAAGTCCATCATCAACTTAGATACCAACAAAATCTCCTTCCGAGATGAAAGTAATGAGTCAACACTTCCTGAAACACCCGACCCAGACACACAA
Organism: Oratosquilla oratoria; assembly: GCF_046742065.1. Lineage (NCBI taxonomy): Eukaryota > Metazoa > Arthropoda > Malacostraca > Stomatopoda > Squillidae > Oratosquilla > Oratosquilla oratoria. Next base: position 48,586,312 of record NC_134809.1, on the reverse strand, counting down.
CCTCTTTCATATCTATCTAGCTTAAATAAACCCTCTCCAACTAAGAGCTACTCATTCCGTCCACCACCTTATGTCACCTCAAAAGCACTGATGTCTAACACAGTCATCATACCCCCTAGACATTCAATAACAGTTCCACTATACATACCCGGAGCAATAGAACATCAGGATGTCATAATTGACCCAGATACGTCAAGAATAAATAACATAACCCTAGAATCTTCATGGGATGTAGTGTCAGAAAATAAACACACCCTAGCTATGTTAACGAATCTCTCAGACCAACACCGCAAAATTAAAGAGAACACATACATTTGTTCAGTCCATCTCCACAATTCCCCAATCCAGGAACCACTCCCTCAACACATCAACACTGTAAGACAAACACAAACCCTCACCCCTATTCACCCCAACCAAATCACAACATCAGCCAATGGAGAGATGCGTGACAAATTACAATACATCCTACAAAGGAATAGATCGGCTATCGCCTTAGAAGGCGAACCCTTAGGCAAATGTGATATAATCAAACATCACATCCAAATTCCCCCCAACACCCCCCCCCCTCATACACCCCCGCTTACCGCATACCCCACAGTAGGAAAACGCAAGTCAACAACAGTGTGCACGAGATGTTACACCAAGGTGTAATTTCTCACTCGGACAGTCCGTGGAACAGTCCCCTCTTCCTAGTCCCTAAGAAAGACGGAACTTTACGCCCTGTTGTTGACTTTAGGAAAATAAATCACCTAACTCAATCTGACCCACTCCCTGCCATGGAGGATGTCTTACAAGCTATAGGGAACGGGAACTCTGTTTTTTCCACAATTGACCTTAAGTCAGCCTTCTGGCAGGTGGAACTAACAGAGGAATCAAAACCCGTAACTGCATACTCCACTGATAAGGGACATTTCCATTTCGAGCGTATGCCCTTTGGCCTTAAGAATGCCCCCTCAACCCAACAGAGACTAATGACTCGCATTTTCAGCGACATGATAGGAATCTCATTATTCGTCTACTTAGACGACCTCATCATCTATAGTCCCACACAAACTGACCACCTTCATACATTAGAGATTGTCCTAAAAAGACTCAAAAACACCGGACTGAAAATCCAACTAGGAAAGTGCAAATTCCTACAGACGGAACTCACCTTCCTAGGCCATAAGGTAGACGCCACAGGCATCCATACCACCCCAGATAAAATAAACACAATAACCAATTTCCCAACCCCCAGAAACGCAGATGAAACAAGAAGTTTCGTAGGACTAGCATCATACTATAGACACTTCATAAGAAATTTTGCACACATAGCCCCTCTCACCAAATTCACAAGGAAAGGCGAGACCTTTAAATGGTCTGAAGCAGAACAGCAAAGCTTCGACACACTTAAACATGCTCTTACCACAGCCCCTGTCCTAGCCTTTCCTGACATGAAGAAAGAATTCCTTCTTTACACCGACGCCTCCTCTAAAGGAATAGGCGCAGTCTTACAACAGAAAGACGAAAACGGGAAAGAGCACCCCATAGCCTACGCAAGTAGAGTACTGAATAAGCCTGAAAGTAACTATTCAACTACCCACAAAGAAGGACTTGCATTGATATGGGGCTTGAAACATTTTAAATATCTTATACTAGGCTATAAGATAAATGTTTTTACAGACCACCAACCCCTAGTCTACCTCTTTAACTCTAAAGACTTACATGGCAGAATTGCTAGGTGGAAAACCACCTTACTGGACTTTGATCCAAAAATAACATACCTAGCTGGAAAGGCTAACGTAGTAGCCGACTCACTAAGCAGACAAATCCACATATCCACCTTAACAAAAACAACCTGTATTCCTATGCAAGACCTTAGAGAAGAAACAGACAAAGACCCGACATGGTCTAAAGTAAAACGACATCTCCTTTCAAGAACACCCTTACAGTCCCGACCACCTGTCCCAATAGAGGAACTCAAACTGGTCGACGGAATCATAAGGAGAACCACTAACGACAGAGAAGTTACTGTCATCCCCAAAGCCCAGTTCCCAAGGTCCTACACATATTGCACGACAGCGCAATGGGAGGCCACTCGGGCAGGGATAAGACACTGAATACTGCTAGGCATTCTTTCTTCTGGATAAATATGAAAAAAGACATAACCACGCACATACATAATTGTGTGACTTGCAACCAATTCAGAGGACCTGACCCAAAACAACTCAATATCAAAGACATTCCACTCCCTGCTGAACCATGGGAAACACTTGGCATTGACCTACTTAAAATGCCAACGAGCCATCAAGGTTCCAATTATGTACTCACGGCAGTCGACTATCTGTCAAAGTACACAATCCTAGTTCCATTACAGGACAAAACAGCAGAGACTGTGGCCAAAGCATTGGTTAACAACATATTCTGTAGATACAACATCCCCAGGCGAATGCTGTCTGACAATGGTTCAGAGTTCAAGAACCAGGTAATGCGCGAAATAGCACATTTATATAACATAAATCAAACCTTCGCCACTGCCTACCATCCACAAGGGAATGGACTTGTGGAACGAACAAATAGAAAAGTGCTTGAAATCCTCAGACCTTTGGCCAACGATCTTTCGGATAGTTGGGAAGATTGGCTACCCCAGGTACAAGCTAGTATCAATAGCACAGTCAACTCCGCAACAAAGATGTCCCCCCATGAGATCATTTTTGGCCAAAGAATGCGCCTACCCTACATAATATTCAACCAACCACCACCCCCCTTATACAACCTAGATAACCTTACCCAATGCCTAAAAAGAGGCATGCAAAGTATATACAAACAAGTCAAAGAAAACCTCAAAGTAGCTCAAGAAAGAACAAAAACAAAACAATACAAACGATCATCTCCACTTAGCATAACACTTGGAGACACAGTCATGGTCAGAGACTCTAATAGATCTAACAAACTCAAACCCAAGTTCTTAGGCCCCTTCACAGTCACAACCTCACTCCCCAACAATGTTTTCCTGTTAACGGACCCTTCCGATCACACAACCGTAACCATACACGGAGAGAAGTTGAGAAAAGTTAAACTTAACCTCGACCCAACCCCACCTCCCAACTACAACCCACCTACCGCACTAACACATAACTCACCCAAGCGCAAGTCCCATCACATGACACTACGTCGACGCAACTAAACATGCACTCTAGCTCTCGCCCCTGAAGATGCAGGACGTCATGCATCCCTCAGTGGAGGCTAAAATGGCCAATTTACAATAAGAACTCCCTTTCGCATATCTATCAAAACTTCTCTACTTCCTTCCGACCACTATAACCTTAGCGAGAGTCAGATAGACATATCCTCATTCACTAAAACATAACCTTCATCCACAGGATGCCTCCCATACTTCTGCTACCCCTTCTCGTCCACCTCTCCCTCTCCACCCCCATACTGATACCAGGAGCAATCGTCAACAACCATGGCACCACCGCATGCGTAGAGGATTCCATAATGGTAAAACTAAGGATTTCACCTGAACTGTTGATAAGACCCCTCATAAAAATCCACAAAAACTTATTACAAATAGAGCAACAAATCTCCACCCAAATACCCAACACCACAGATCAAAACTACGAAATCTCAATGACACTGTACCACAACGTCAACGTCTTACACGAAAAAATTAACACAATCAAATACACAATATACCACCTCCCCAACCCAGAAAATGAAGACCCAAAGAACAGTAGAATCAAACGCGGTTTATTCGACTTCATCGGAATCATCTCTAAAGCCCTGTTCGGGACTGCAACTGAACAAGACTTAAAAACAGTCCACTCACACATAGGAAATATAACAGAAGTACTACACAGACAGGGTAAAATCATAGATCTAAACTCTAAAAACATCGATCTCCTCGCCACCTCAATAAATTCAGTAATTGAAAAGATCAACCACCTCACAGCATTCACAACTTCCCAGTTATCTAAGATTGCAAATTCACAAATAGCCCTTTTCTTCCTTCACCACCTAAATGAACTAGACAAACAACTAGACCGATTACTGAGTCACAGTAATCTTATCCAGAGAGATATTTGGAACGCCCACGCAGGTATAGTCAACTCTCAAATGATCACTCCAACCCAACTTAGTCAAACATTACGACAAGCTCACAATACATTGAAACTCACCCCCTTCTTCCTCCAGAATGAAATACAACACTACTACCCCATCCTAGCATTAACTATCTTTCAAGAATTTATTCTTATCAACATACCTATGGACCCGATCAAGAGATTCTCCCTTTGGGAAATTTATCCCTTCCCCTACCCTAATCAAAACCGCACAATGACCCTCAACCTACCAACCTCCACCATCCTAAAATCAACAGACGGCCAGTGGATTTCACTGACCTCACCGGAAACCATGGCAGCTTGCAAGATAGCACGACCCAACTTCCATATCTGTCCAGCTTACCCCTTCCATTTCCAATTAACCAAGTCTCAACCTTGCCTCTCAGAACTCACAACACCCAAAGTCAATTTTTCCGAGACATGTGATTTTCGCTTTTCAGACAACACTCAAATACACCACACCCACGTAGGACATAAACACTTCATATTTCTTCCCCACCCCACATTAGTATCCGTAATATGCCTACACAAACCACCCTCCCATCATAAGATCAACGGCTCTATCACTCTACCAGACACCTGCCACATCTATATGATGGACTCAATGCTCCTCCCCAACAAACTCCATTACCAAGGCACTCTCAACACCACCCACGATCTAGGTCCCATAACCCAACTAACGCTTCCACCCCTCCCTAAGATCCCCGATACCATCCTCCCAAGTAAGATAGACATGGTACGTCTCCTAAATAAATCAACTACTCTTGATATGGACTCCTTAGATCTACACTATAAAATTTTACCCTATGCCTCCACTGCCCTCTCAATCTTAATCATCATTTTTGTACTAGTGATACTAATAAAATACTTTTGCATTAAATAAGTCTTTGAAACAGTTTTTTTTTTCTTCTCCTTTTCCCAAATTGCTGTAAACCTAGGTTAAGTTTTATCTTGTGTCTCACCAATATCTTATAGTGACATATATATACTCATACAAACTCGTAGATAAGAGTTTCCCAGAAAACATAGACTATGACTTACAAACAGTGATATGTGAAATGTCATATAAACTCTTATGTGATAGTTGAAAATATGACTTACAAACAGTGATACATGAAGTATCATATAAACTTTCATGTAATAGTTGAAAATATATGTAATGTTGGTGAGACACAACCTTATTCCCTATTCAGAGACACAACATCGCATACCTATGCTTCTAGTTCAATGTACCCTCTTGGGACCTCATAATCACCTCAACATCACCCCCCCCCCCTTCTCCACATATAACCACCCAAAGATTTTGTGTCTCTGACTATATAACTATATAATAGTATATATGTATCAATACCTTGTTAACCATGTAACATTAGGTGCCGGGTGCCACCTAACCCCAGGGGGAGGGCGATATGTATACACCGCCATTTCCCACGCATTGTGAACGATGTCACAATCACCAACCAGACTCTTGGCGCCTACCATATCCGCTCAAATCGCTGAGTCTGCATGTTACCAGCCGAGCGCACCTCCCCGAGCGCCCACAAACGGACTCGCGAACACACACACATAATGGATGCCATTAGACACGACCCACATAACACACGAAAACATTACATATTAACGAGCCACCCCCTGGATATGTATATATCATGACTTGTACAAAAAATATAGTAGGTAATTAGTGGGTTGTCCCAGCCATGTGAGGCGACGGACTTTCAAGGTGGAATTATTAAACAAAAGGATAAAACGCACCTCAAAACTTTGCTTAGTTAACCGCTTCCGGCAACAAAAACCCGTCACAGAGCTCCAATGAGCGTCGGTCTGATAGACGTGCTCTGTGTAAGTGGTGTACTGCGAACTGTGTGTAAAACGATATATACTAAGTGTACTACAAACTCTGTGTAAAACGATATATAATCCTATACTGGAAACTCTGTGCAAAGATGTGTAAAAATCTGCAGTGAACTCTTCTTAAGATTAACCAATAAAGTGAAGGAAACTGAAGATCGTATCTGTAAATCCAAAAATATACGGGAAGGGCCTATATACCACTGGTGGGCTGGTCCTTGTGTAAAACAGGAATTCGAATCGCCGTAATAAGTGATCTTCCTTCCCTCGGGAATCAGTTCGATTCCAGGTTTCAAGGATTTTATAGCCTCTGTGGTGTAGTGGTCTAGGGCTCCGTACAGGTAATTTACGGATAGCCGAGTACAGCGGGTTCGAGCCCTGCATGCAACTGTCATAAAAATGATCGGTTTGATGTCGCTGCCATTAGCGTATTACTCTCATATATATGTATATATATATATATAACACACGAACCCACAGTCGGAGAAAGAATAAACTTGTATATATATATATATATATATATATATATATATATATATATATACATATATCAGAGATGGGCATTCCGCATATGAAGTCCACTAATCGCTAATTAGCGGACTAAGAAACAAATGAGCGGATTAGCGAATTGAAAAATGAGTGGATTAGCGATTAGCGGAATACCAAAATTGTAAGTCCGCAAACAGCTAACTTTTTTTTTTTTTAATTTTGTTAAATACCAAAGTCCCTGATTTTTAAATAATTGTGCCATATATAAGATACGAAATGCTAGTTGAGATATGATTATATATATGTATATAGTAAAGGTATGCTCCCATAATTTATATGTATACGCATATAGTAGTGCATATGATAAATGCATTTTATTTTTATTTGTATGTGCGAATTTTTGTGTGTTCATTGTATAGAATTTGCGTAGGCTAATACGTGACTTTTTGCGTGAGTATTCTTTCGAATATTTTCTCGAACGTGAAGGAACCAGAACTCCTTCTAGTAAACGTCGAATATGTTACGAATTGAAGGGATTATAAACCTAGTGTGATTGGGGAATTGTAATTTTAATTAAAAACCTTTAATATGTTCTAATGGAATTGTGTATATTTAAGTTTGTTTAATGTTACGAATAATTAAATATGAACGCTTATACGGAGTACATAAAATCTCGAATCTTCTGGTATTTTCGTGAGATATGGTTCATATAAAAGGCGGCGAGACCCCACAGAGTGAGTCAGTGTGAATTTGTCGGCGACAGAGTGAAGTCAGTTTGGCAGCGCTCCGAGTGAAAAGCACAAGTCGAAGGAAAGTGAAGGATTTGCGCTCTTACAGAAGAATTGAAGTAAGTGAGATTGGTACGTGTGAGCAGTTTCTCTATCCATTATTTATTGGTCTGATCTGATTATCGGCAGTTATAACTGTGCTATACAGTAAAAGATTGTTAAAACGAACTTGGGGTGTAATGATCTGTAAGTAAAGACCCCTAGCTTATTACTGATAGGTTAATATCGTTACAATATACATTTTTCTACTTTCAGCACTTTGAATCTAACATATAGAGTAAATTTAGAAATTAAAATGGACACATTTCTGATGCCGTCGCCTTCAAGTCGGCGTGGTAGTGCAACCTCCACGAGGCAGAGTGAGGAAGAACAGATCTCAAGGCCTGGCACTTCCAGCCGCCGGGGAGACAGCAGGCGAGTCCAGGACAACGTGCCCGTGGATAGCCTGCCGCCGATCTTCCAGCACATAAAAACTTACTATGGTCCAGGCAAAACGAATGGAAAGGTGAAATGCACAATCTGCAACAAAGAGACCACCTACTCGGCGACCTCCAAGACATCAAGAGCCACTACGAAAGGCAGCATCGTGGGGAGTATCCCAGATGGAGGAGGAGAAGGAAGAAGAGAATATGCAGTACTTGCAAATGCCTGATTTTTATCTGTTTTGATACTGAAATAAAACTTAAACCCTGTATATAAAGTAGCATCATTTTATTAATTCAATTAAAAATTCTGTTTTTGCGGAGTTAGATAACTAAAAAAAAGGTTAGCGGACTGTTGCAGATTGATTAGCGTTAGCGTTAGCGGATTAGCGTTAGCGGACTGGCGAACCTGTGAAATTAGCGGAAATAGCGATAGCGGAATGGCAAAGAAAATTAGTGGATTAGTGATCTGCGGACTAACGAAAAACTAGCGGGAACCAGCTCTGATATATATATATATATATATATATATATATATATATATATATATATATATATATATATATATATAATGGCACAAAAATACTTGTCGAAAGACTAGCCTACATAATGGATTTGATGAAATGCAGTACATACAGTGTTTCACCCAGGTACCTTTGGCGGAACGCTGAGGCGAGGGTTCGAATCCCAGTATAAGAGTTTATTTTCAAATGTCATAATGACACAAAAACACTTCTCGGAAGATTAGCCTACATAAAGTATTTGATGAAATACAGTACATACCGTGTTTCACCCATGTGCCCTTGGCGGAACGATTAGTCCGTGAACTAAGTCGTTCCGTTTTGTAGGATCGTGGTGGCACAATGGTACGATCTTCATCTTATATAAAGCAAGCCACTCAGGCGATGGTTTGAATCCCAGTAGGAGAGTTTATTTCCAAATGTCATAATGACGCAAAAATACTTGCCGGAAGACTAGCCTGCATAAAGGATTTCATGAAATACAGTACATACCGTGTTTCACCCAGGTGCCCTCGGCGGAACGATTAGTCCGTGAACTAAGTCGTTCCGTTTTGTAGGGTCGTGGTCCCACGATGGTACGGTCTTCATCTTATAAAAAGTAAGCCACTCAGGCGAGGGTTCGAATCCTAGTAGGAGAGTTTATTTCCAAATGTCATAGTGACACAAAAACACTTTTTCGGGAGACTAGCCTGCACAAAGGATTTAATGAAATATCAGTACATATCGTGTTTCACCCAGGTGCCCTCGGCGGAACGATCAGTCCGTGAACTAAGTCGTTCCGTTTTGTAGGGTCGTGGTTGCACGATGGTATGGTCTTCGTCTTATAAGAAGTAAGCTGCTCAGGCGAGGGTTTGAATTCCAGTAACAAAAACACTTCTCGGGAGACTAGCTTTCATTAAGGATTTGATAAAACACAGTACATACCGTGTTTCACCTTGGTGCCCTCGGCGGAACGATTAGTCTGTGAACTAAGTCGTTCCGTTTTGTAGAGTCGTGGTGGCACGATGGTACGGTCTTCCTCTTATAAAATGCAAGCCGCACAGACGAGGGTTCGAATCGCAGTGGGAGAGTTTATATATATATATATATATATATATATATATATATATATATATATATATATATATATATATATATGAAAGCAATCACATCACCGTGATACAAAAATGCAAAATAAACACAGGAGAAGGGAAACTTGTAGACAGTAAGTACTTTCGTATATTACATCTTCAGACTAAATGGCAGAGATACAGAGTTGTGTTTAAATGTAAGTATCAGGTGGCAACCATAGGGGGGGAAGGGGGGAGACAATACAATGTGAGGAGGGGGGGATGACCTTACCTCTATCAACCTGACCAACACACAAGGCTCAATCTGGCGGAAAAATCTTGGTGACCATTTGGGTTATCAATTTTTCATATTTAAAATTACCATAGCTTAAGTTTATGTTTTTATCAAACGTGCCTGATATTAAGCAGGATTCTATTATATTTCTTTCTTGATCATTTATAAGATGAAAACATTTATTCTGAACTTAACAAAGATCCTAATGACACAGTTAATAAGAATTTCCATAAAGAATCAAGAACTTTACTTAAAGACAGAGAAGATTTAATTAAATATTTCTCTCCACAAAATCCTTCAACACCTTATTGGTACGGGCTTATTAAAAATCACAAGCCAAATCATCCCATTAGGCCCATCATCAGTTCTGTAGGCTCTGTAAGCTATAAGCTTTCTAAGTGGCTTGTGACAAAGCTTTCTTCATTTGTAGGCACTATTTCTAACTCATTTATTCAAAATAGTGAAGACTTGATTCAAAAGGTTAAATCTCTTAACATTGATTATCCTTACAATTTAGTTAGTTTCGATGTTACTGGGCTCTTTACACATGTCCCAATTAAAGATGTTTTAATCTTTCTCCCAAATATTCTAGGTTACAGTATTGATGGTATCCCTTGTAAACTTTTTTATAAAATTAATAAGTCTGTGTGTAAATAATTCTTCTCTTGGCTTTGAGGGGAAATATTACACACAGACCTTCGGGATGGCTATGGGAAATCCTCTTTCACCGGTTTTAGCTAACATCTACATGGAATATTTTGAAAAAATATTTATTACCAACTATTAAAGATGAAAAAGTTATTTGGTATATGTAGACGATGTTTTGTGTTTCTGGCCTAATAACCTATCTATTGATGATTTCCTCATTAATCTAAATTCACTGGTACCCTCCATTAACTTCACTCTTGAGATAGAAAATAATAATAATTTGCCCTTTTTAAATGTTGAAATAATTAGAGATAGTGGTACTCTGAAAACAAAACTCTATAGAAAGCCTACCAATATTCTTTCCTATGTTCATTTTTATTCCAATGTAAAAAGATCAGTTTTTATTCCCATGTACTTGAGAGCTTACAGGATTTCAGATCCTGAATTTATTGATGGTGAAATTAGAACTATCCGGAACATTGGGGAAAAGTTAAAATATCCCACTCATATTTTTAATCAATGTCACAATACTGCCAAGAAACGATTTTACAAAACTTGCAATCAAGAGCAAGGAAACCATAAACAACTTAATACACTTGTTCTTCCTTTTCATGAAAAATTTCTTAGTATTGTCAACCTACTCAAAAAATTGGATATCAAAGTAGCTTTTAAATATGACCACACCATTAAGAAAACTTTAATTAAGAACAGCCCTCCTAACAACAACGGTGTGGTCTATAAAATTCCTTGCCTATATTGTAAAAAAAAAAATATTGGACAAACTGGAAAAAACTTGGAAACAAGGATTTCCCAACATAAATATAGTGTGAGATCTGCCCAGGAAAATAATGCGTTATTTCAACATAAAACATTATGTGGATAGAAGGTAAAGGGAACACGGGCTGAGGGAAATACTTTTATTCCTGACTAGTTTCGCCTGAGTGGCTTCTTCAGAGGAACATAGTTTGAGGTCAAGTTGGTCAATATATATATGGCAAAAGAAGGAACGTGGCAAAGTGTCAGGTTGGTCCCCCACTCGACCTCATCTGTCGGTGTGACGGGCTATCACAGCGGGTGGACCAATTATTCGCCTGTTGGTATTCGCGTGGCTGAAATGTCCATCTGAATCAGGGGTTCTATGTTTACTATTCATGACGACAAAGTGTGCTGCTGCTTTAGCCCATATTAAATCCCCAGTCCTCTTATTAATGTTATCATGGATGTTGATAAAAACGGACTCCATCGCCTTTCTTTCCTGCCGTGTAATGTTATCCATGAGAATTTTTGCCTGGTCCCATTTTGGCAGATGGCCTCTTTCGTCGACATGGTTAACTATTGCACTACTAACCCTGTGGTGTCTTACATCTGCCCGGTGTTCTTTTAATATGGTGTCTAAGCCTCTGCTAGTTTAACCGATGTATTTTCTGTCACATCCACCACACGGGATTTCGTATACTACGCTGTTTATATCTAAGGATGGGTCTTTTTTCTTGATTAAAAGGTCCTTCACTTTCGTACCTGTGGAAGTCGCAAGACGAATGTTGGAGGACGATAAGATTTTGTCTAGGTCTCTCGTTAGATTGGAATTTGAGACCACCCAATACTTAGTGTTGGTCTTTTCTCTTTTCTTGCGTAGTATACTACGGGCCTTCTCCTCCAGGGTGCAAAGTAATCCTTTGGGGTATTTGAGCCCTTCAAAAGTTGTTTTAATCATTTTAATTTCATCCACTAGAAATTCGTCACTGCAAAAACAGGCCTATCAACACACCAGTCTTGGTCCTCTTATTATGTGCACTGTAGTAATGAAGCCATTTATATTCGTCTGTTTCCTGTAAACTTTATTTAACGCCACATCTTGATCTTATTAATACGGTGTCTAGAAAAGGTAGTTGCCCGTCTATCTCACTTTCGATCGTGAATTGGATGTTAGAATTCACACTATTTAGATTACATAATAAGATTTCAATTT
>NC_134809.1:48566680-48569180 GCF_046742065.1 Oratosquilla oratoria | reverse complement strand
AGTGGACAACTAAGGGATCTCTTTTTGCCGGGGGGGGGGGATCATCGTTCATCGTAAAATGTTGCAAATTGGGTACTTTTTGTCCCTGTCCCCAGACGATTTCATTCAGGTGTTGGAGTATCTAAACCCTCGTTGACACGAGGTTTAGTAGCCGCTAGTGCCAGCAACTACCCCTTTACTTGCACAATAACGGAAAATTAGTGAACTTGTCTCCAAACTATTCTAATGTCAACACTTATTTGCAGGGTAAATTAACTTGCAGCTAGTACTAGCGGCTACTAAACTAGCCGCCCCTTGTCAACGAGGCTTAATGTCCAAATATTGACATCTCTAGAGGGGTGCTTTCCTTTGTCTGAATAAAATCGCCTGGCGACAACCATAGAAATATAGATTTTACATTCCATAAGGTTAGTAGTAAGTGCTTTATCCTTCCCTTCCTTCTCTTCCTCCTCCTTCAATACTCCTTCACGTCCTCCCATCCACCCTCTCCTTCTACTTCTCCTCCTCCTCCTCCTCCTCCCATCCTTATCCTCATCTTCTTTCATGTCTTCCTTTTCCTCCTCCTCCTTTCGTCCTCTTCCTCCTTATTCTCCTTCTATTTCTCCTCCTCCCTCCATTCTTCTTCTTCACTCTAACGTCCTCCCGTCCTCCTACTTCACGTCCTAACGGCTGTCCTCCTTTTTCTTCTCCTCCCATCCTCCTCCTCCTTTTTCTCTCTCTAATTCTCCTCCTCCTCTTAACCTCCTCCTCCTCCTTTATGTCCTCCCGTTCACCTTCTCCTTCTTCTTATTCCCTTCCTCCTCCTCTCCTCCTTCTAATCCTCCTCCTCCTCTCAACCTCCTCCTCCTCCTTTACGTCCTCCTGTCCTCCTCCTCCTCCTCCTCTACCTTCTTCTTATTCTCCTCCTTCCCATTCTCTCTTTCCTGCTCCTCTGGTACCTTCCTTGTTCACCTTCCCTTCTCCTCCTCTTCCTCCTCCTCCTCCTCCTCCTCCACTTCAGCCTACTCCATCACGTACACCTCATTCTATTCCCATATCCTGTTCTTCAATCTCCCGTTCTACCTCATACAACTCCTCCTCTTTCTCCTCCACCTCCTCCACTTCCACATACTATTCAACCCCTCCTCCTCCCACTCCCCCTCCACTCCACCTTACCTCCCTCCTCCTCCCTTCTCCTCATCATCATCCTTACTCTATTCTTTTTCCTCCTCCTCCTCCTTTTCCTTCTCTTCCTTGTCTTCCACCTCCTCTTACTCTTCCTCCTCCTCCTCCTCCTCTTCCTCATCCTCTTCTCCCTCCTCCTCCTACTCTTTCTTCTCCTCCTTGTCTTCCATCTCCTTCCCTTCCACCACATCCTCCTCTTCCTCCTATTCTTCCTCTTCCTTCTCTTCCTTCTCTTCCTCATCTTCCTTCTACTCCCTGTCTTCAACTCTTTTCCTTCTACCTCTCTACTTCTTCTCTTGTATCATATTTTATTTCCTCCTTATTCAGCTCCTAATTCTGTTTGCCCTCTTCTCATTCTCTTACTCCGCTTCCTCTTCCTCCTCCAGTTTTTATATTTCCTTTTCGTTCTACTTCTCGTAGCACATTAATATTCCAACTCCTACCACTCATACTCCTCTTCGTTCTCCTACACCTGCTCCTCTCCTTTTACATCCACTCTTGTTCCTATTTCCTCTCTCTTGCCCCCTCTTCAGACTTCGACTTCTCATCCTCATCCTCCTGTTGCACCTTGCACTCGCCTGTTCCAATTCCTCATCAGCCTCCTCCTCCTCCTCCTCCTACTCCTGTATACGCCACCATATACATGATGAGTAATATCACTCACTCACTCACTCACCCCACTCACTCACTCATTCACTCACTGGTCCACCCGACTGTCCGTCACCAAGCGCATCCTCCCAATCTTGCTGACTGGGTGGTTGCCGACTCAGCACTTCGTGCCCGTGCGACCAGCACTGCCAAGAAGCAACCAACACACACACACACACGAACATACTCATAAGTGCAGTCAACCTCTAACTCACAAAACACACGACAACCAAATAATAATAAACCCTTCCCCCCTGGAAATATTATATACTGTAAATAACATATAGCTAGTAATTAAGAACATGATAGTTTATTTGCGGGAAACCAAACATTCCTATTAAAAAATCTTGTTAAAACACCTACCAGCACCTCCTATTTTGCTGTGTCAGCACTTCCGACGAACAAAAAGTCGATGCTCTAGCCCCGGAGCGGTCGGTCCGATGATACGTACAGAGACATTAAAATAGTGCACTGTGGTTTACAAACAGAGTGATATTCAGATAGCTTGGAACTAATATCTCGACAGATAGACACAAACAAAATGATAGTGTATAAGTTATTAAGTATTTACCCATAATTGAAGAAGTGATTGACATTGTGTAAAATATAGAAGAAATTGTGAAGAAGTGAATTTGTTTAATAAATGAAAAATGTGTTACATTGAGTTTGGTGTTCCCGCCTTAAGTTC
>NC_134809.1:48541680-48564180 GCF_046742065.1 Oratosquilla oratoria | reverse complement strand
TGTCAATTTCTGCAAATTTACTTAGTAATTATTTTATTGTGGCCGACATTTCGGAACTCTCTTGTTCCATCTTCAAGGGCGAATTGCCGTGTCATTTTGTCTGTTCTGGTTATATATGGGATGTGTGTATCATAGACAATGTGTCATGGAAATGTTGTTGTTCATTGGCTAATGGCGGCCTATGAGCGTGCGTTGTTTTTCATCTCCGAAGGGCTCCCCAGTGAGTGAAGCGATGGGTTCATTGGTCTCTTAGTAATCATTCTTTTCGTTAATGGCAAAGTCTGGAGGTCTTCCACCTGAATGTTTATTTATGGCTACTCAGCTTGAATATGGAGTGCTTCAAGGAGTATCAACCTTCGGGGATATCTTTCTTTGTGTATTATTGTAGTGTTTTGATCCAAATTATTTCTTGTTAATGGTCCATTAAGTGTGGAAGTGTGGTGGAACTTAATGGATCCATTGCTCAAGTGGCATGTCAGACGTCTTGTTAGCTTTGTATTTGTCATACCAATATAAGAGTGTCTCACACTTCCACGATACAATGTCTATGGTCCACACTTCCCATATATAACCAGAACAGACAGCATGAGACAGCAATTCGCCCTTGAAGATGGAGCAAGCGTGTTCTGAAACGTCGGCCACGATAAAAGATCTACCAAGTAAACTTACAGAAATTGACAAGTCAAATGCTCGTCGTATAAAGACTGTACGCAAGAAGATAAAAAAAATTAATCGTCAATAGCTTTTAACCACGTCTGCCTACATGAATATATATATATATATATATGTATATATATATATATATATATATGTGTGTGTGTGTGTATATGTATATATATACATGCATATATATATATATATGTACATATATACAGTATGCATATACATATATATACATATACATATACATATACGTGTGAATAATTCGCTAGTGGACAGCGACATCAATCATACAATCTCCATGACCGTCGCGCAGAGGATTCGAACCACTGCTTATGGACCCAAGAGAGGCTCCACAACACCCGCCTTTGACCACTCGACCACAGACGATCTAAAAGCGTATGAACTCGTAATCTATCTGATTACCGAGATTGAGGAGGGCGCTTACTGCTCCCCCATATAAACCCCTTTTTACCATACGCCTAATCGCACCAGTGGGAATGGTAAGGACTAGAACGAATCCTCCTCACGCTTCTCGCCATCGTAACTATGGAGGCATCCGTTGGAAATTGAAACGTGGACGAGTCAAGGATTCGAACCCAGCTAACCCGTAACAAAGTTAGAGTGACGTAAACCAAAACGCTATCAAGAGAGATAGCGTATTGGTTTACGTCACTGTATTTTTGTTACGGGTTAACTGGGTTCGAATCCTTGGCTCGTCCACGTTTCAATTTCCAACGGATGCCTCCTTCGAGCGACTCTTAATCTCGATTGCGATGACATGGAATTAAAAGTGATTTGTGGTTGAAAAAGATATACATATACATATACATATACACGTACACGTACATGTGCATGTACATGTACATATACATATACATATACATATACATATACATATACTGTACATATACATATACATATACATATACATATACATATACATATACATATACATATAACATATACATATACATATACATATACATACATATACATATACATATACATACACATATACATATACATATTGTGACGCCTATGGGGAAGGGCCAGGTTCAAAAACTAGAGTTCTGTTTAAGAATGATTATTTCCTTCAAAAGAAACAAATATACAAGATCGAAAAATAGAAG
The DNA here is from genome assembly GCF_046742065.1 of Oratosquilla oratoria. Taxonomy (NCBI): domain Eukaryota; kingdom Metazoa; phylum Arthropoda; class Malacostraca; order Stomatopoda; family Squillidae; genus Oratosquilla; species Oratosquilla oratoria. The sequence continues at coordinate 48,562,387 of NC_134809.1, read as the reverse complement.
TCGCCAAAACTAGCGAAAAGTACAATGTCCGAAACACGTAAATTCACAGACAAATATATACCAGACAATGGGCTTCTTTAGAACATAAAAGGCTAAGATTGCCAAGACACGTATATACTGTATATAAGTGTCGATCAAATATCGACATTCAATAAAAGAAAAACAGTCTTAAAGACAATATGTGGTAAGGTCGAGAAATATCGACCCACAGAATGGAAACTAAGTCGTACGTAATATTTTACGTAAAAATTACAAGTCGAGAAAATTCTACGACTAAAAGTCTAAGTCCAACAAAGTGGACGAGTTCTAGCAAAGCTAGACTAAGATATGAGATTAGTGCAATGGGACTCTGGTTTAAGCAGAGACCTGAATGACTCGAGAAAATACAAGTCGAGATGAAACTACGACTAAGTCAGTCCAACAAAGTGGATAAAACACTAGCAAAGCTAGACAAGGTAGCATGGGAGCTCTGATAAGCAGAGTCCAGCTTGACCGTTACAAGCAGATGTATATATACACTTCTCCGTAAGATCCGGAGAGATGCCAAGTGTCGCTAGACGCGACGATTAACAAGAGTGTTTAGGAATACTTCCGAGTACATACACGGATATTCTTTACATCAATGAATAGATAATAATATTTGATAAAGTTACCTTGTCAATCTTAGATAAGCTGAAACTTAATAGTTTTTATATGAAAATCTATACATACGTAAATGTAAGTTAGGGACGCAGTTGCCAAAATATTGGTTCACACGTAATTACTCCAGAACGCATGTAAGCTATGAATTCCCACACCGGCGTTTCGGCGTCCGAGAACGATGGTAATTTGCAATTTCTCTACTCTTACGTAAATCAATACCTAAGATTGACAAGATAGATCCACAAGGTAATATACATACATAAATCTATATGCAATGTATGGAATAGTTTTGTCAAGCACAAAAAAGAACGAAACACGTCTGATGAATGGAATTCATCACTTTGAGAGTCTCCATACGTCGATTACCGCACGTAGGCACAGATCTTTCTCACCGACGTCCGAAGACTAAGAGAAAATGTAATTTCTCTCATCTTACGTAAATCAATTCGTAAGATTGACAAGATAGATCCACAAGATAATATACATACATAAATCTATATGCAATGTAGAGAATATGTTTGACAGAGCACAAAAGAATGGAATACATCATAAATATATAATTCATCACTTTAACAGTCTTCATACGTCGATTACCGACGGTTGGATTCAGAGAGAGTCCACCGAGCCTACCGTGGGAAAGGCCGGCATAGTCCAAGGTACATATACGCACATGCGCGCATGTGCGTCTGAATGAAATCTTCACTACGACGAGTCTGTAGTCGTAACTATATACATATACATATGCATATACATATACAATATACATATACATATACATATACATATACATATACATATACATATACATACACATATACATACATATATATACATATACATATACATATACATATACATATACATATGCATATGCATATGCATATGAATATGCATATACATATACATATACATATACATATACATATACATATACATATACATATACATATACATATACATATACATATACATATACATATGCATATACACACACATATACATATTGTTGCGTGGCCGCAAGTCCATGTGTTCCTTTGTAAATTATGTGCTTTTCATTTAACCACATGTTTCGATTAGCTTGTAGCCACGCCCTATTTCACGGCTTCCCGAATTACAGATCGTATGAAATCAGGCTTTCCATGTTCCATGTGTATTATTTTTTTGTCATTTTTTTTTACTTTAGTTAGCTAGGATATTATTCATATACAAATTGCTCCTTGTTATGTTAATGATGTCTGTATCTGTAGTATGCTATTCTACTCGCCCTGCCTGTAATAAAATAAATGATAATACTATTACGAGTTGACAATTGCGGCCATCACGGTGACCACAGTCATGAAGTACGCTACCTTCTTTCCCTCTCTCTCTCTCTCTCTCTCTCTCTCTCTCTCTCTCTCTCTCTCTCTCTCTCTCTCTCTCTCTCTCTCTCTCTCTCTCTCTCTCTCTCGTTCTGAACCCGTTCAAAGCGGACGCTTTTTTCCGCTCCTCTATAATCCTTAGGTTAAGTATGTTAGGTGAACCCTAGTGGTAACAAGTGGTCCTGGTAGACATATCATAAGTGTGTGTTATAGTATTAAGTGAATATGAAAATACGTTAGTGATAAATAGTTTTGCTATACCTTGACGCCACTCAAAGTTATCGACCGGTCACCTAAACTTATGAAATACGAACTTAAAAGTACTGCACTGAGATTTATATTTGATATGCAGTATATTGCTACCCTGCCATTTAGTCTCAATCTTGTGTCAATGATTGGAGGTAGGATTGCTTCTTCAATTAAGATTAGGCTTTAAAGCAAGAAGTAACAAGTGGGGGCCTGTCCGGGATTGTAGCTATTAGGATTTGTGCATTTATATTGTTAGAACGCCGAGATTTTTTGTGGCAAGCTATTGTTTTGTTGCCATTAGTCCATGCTCTTGCGATACCAGCTAACAACTTGCATTACCATACGTGTGGCCAATCCCTATTATAGGTATTTCATTACTTCACAATTAGTTACCAACTAGCTAATAAGCAACATTTTGTTATTCTTTGTCTTCCAACATCTTAAGTTCAACATGTTCAACTTGGAGAACTTCGTAAAGGAGCCTTCAGCCGAAGAGGTAAGGAAGCTAACTAAAACAGAGTTAGAGATGATAGCACATCATTATCAAATAAGTGAGTGCTCCGGTTTAAATAAGAACTCCTTGAAAGACAAAATTCTTGAGTACTTAGAGGAAAATTAACTCATCCCCGCCTCACGGGAAGATGTTGGGGGTGCTAGCCCCGTAAATGATTTATCCTTACAGGTTGAGCTTAAGAAGTTGGAACTAGAAATAGAGAGACTCAAGTCTCAAAGTCCTGTAACTTCTACATTTGGTATAGAAAAATATACACATAATATTCCAGAATTTAACGAGGACGAACCAGACAAGTTCTTTCCACTTTTTGAGAAACTAGGTCGTATGTACCAATGGCCATTGAACCAGTGGACGCAGATGTTGTATGGTGCCCTCTCAGGAAAAGCTCTTGATATATTTATTGCGCTTTCCGAAAGTCAGAGTAGTGAATATTATATAGTTAAATCTAACATATCACAAGCATACCAGTTTGTTCCTGAAGCCTACCGGCAACAATTCAGGAAATGTAGGAAATCCAACCAGGAAACCTACGTGGAGTACTTTAGGTGAAAGCGTAGCTTGTTCACCCGGTGGGTGGAGAGCGAGGATGCTCTCGTAGACCTGGAGAAACTCCAAGAGTTAATATTGATGGAGGATATTAGAAATAATATCCCTCCAGATGTGAGAGCCAATCTGGATCAGCGAGGTATCCGTGCCTTGGCAGAGGCTAGCCCAGCGGCCGACTATTACCATTTGACTAATCCTAGAATGCATTCCAGGTCTCATCCTGCCTTGCCCCAAAGCTTTCCCCCTGCTAGGGAACCCAAGCCAATCGGACCTTCACAGCCTCCTCGACCGCCGGCCCACTCATCATCTGCTTCATCTACCTCATGTAAGCCCGTTGAAAGTGAGACCAGGGGATCTACCCTTACTGGAAGGAGGAGCTATTGCAAATATTGCAAAAGACCAGGACATCATGTTGATGACTGCTTCAAACTACAAAAAAAAAAAAAAAAAAAAAGGCTTTTCTCCAAGGTCCCCCTCTCTCTCGATCAACTTGGCCGAGCAATCGGAAAGTTTTTTGGAGCATTCTGTTCTTCTGGTTCAGTGGCCTTTGATCAAAATAGGCCGCCAAAATCTATTAAGCTTCTGAGAGACACAGGCTCAGCCTTATAACTAATTACAAAAGACTTGGCTGCTTTGATAGATGCATATTATACTGGGAGTTGGGTCCTTGTGAACGGTTTAACAGGCGGGTCACGTATCCCTATATGCCAAGTATACCTGTGGTCAGATGTTAGGACAGGTTATGCCCAGGTAGGAGTAGTCGACAAGTTACCTGTAGAAAGAGTCTCACTCCTGATAGGAAATGACCTGCTGGGGGCACGATGTTACCTAATGCCATAGTCTCCTCGTGTCCCTCTGCCGAGAATAATACTTCCTAATTAGAGGCAGACATTCCGGGCATATTCCCTGCATGTGCTGTTACCCGTAGCATGAGCCGCAGGGTGGAGGCAGAGATTAGCGAGCATAAAGAGGATGCTCATGTTGGTGTAGTTACCCCCCAACCTAGTGAGAACACAGAGGATGTTCCTACTCAGCCTGACCTTGCTGATTTAAATATAGGTGATTTTTTTTAAACTTCTCCACCCGGTGACCTTCAGAATAGGTTTGATAGCAAAAACGACTCTGAGGGAGACAATGTTACCACCCTGGATAGTTTTGGTTCCTCCCCAGTCACTAGGAGTAAGTTCATTCAACTCCAAAAAGAGGACCCTGAACAAACCAATTGTTTCCGTAGAGCTATTAGTGAAGAGGAAGTTAAGTCTGAATCCAACTGTTATTACCTTAGCTCAGGCATGTTGATGCGGAAGTTCCGTCCTACTGATTCCCCTGCAGATTACCCTTGGTTTGTCCGTCACCAAATAATGGTCCCAAACCCATTACGGAAGGATATCCTGGGTATTGATCATGATGGGGTAGGAGGACATTTGGGAGTTAGGAAAACCAGTGCAAAAATTCTAGCTCATTTTTATTGGCCTAAAATGAAGAAAGATATTAGTTCCTATATTAGTACGTGTCACTATTGCCAGGTAGCAGAGAAACCGTACCCTCTACAACCTATCCCTGTCATTGAAGAACCCTTTGGCAGAATTGTCATAGATTGCGTTGGTTCACTGCCAAAGACCTCACGAGGTAATCAGTTTCTCTTTACCATGATAGACTGTGCCACCCGTTATTCAGAAGCCATTCCCTTGCGTCGCATCACAACCAAGAATGTGGTGAGAGCCCTCATCCACTTCTTTACGCAAGTAGGCCTTCCCACAGTAGTGCAGTCAGACCAGGGATCCAATTTTACTTCCCGATTGTTTAATCAGGTAATGCAGAGTTTGGGTGTCCGGCAGTCTAGGTCTTCAGCCTATCATCCCCAATCCCAGGGGGTGGTGGAGCGATTCCATCAGACATTCAAACGCATGTTGCGCACTTATTGCTTGGAGTTTGGGAAGGATTGGGACGAGGGAGTTGACCTGCTTCTATTCACGGTTAGGGACTCTGTTCAAGAATCCTTAGGATACTCCCCATTTCAACTCATTTATGGCCATGAGGTGCGAGGACCTCTCAAAGCCCTCAAAGAAAGTTGGCTGCTGGAAAATAGTGTCACACCCTTGGTATCATATGTAGCTAAGTTTAGAAAAAACTAAAAGCTGCTGTGAGGCTGGCTCATGCCCATTTAAAATCTGCTCAGATAAATATGAAGCAGCAGTTTGACAAAAAAACATCAAGTAGAGCATAGGGAAATTAGGGTAGGTGATAAGGTGTTAGCTTTCTTGCCCCTGCAGACACACCCATTCCATGTAAAGTATGATGGACCTTTCCAAATTGTAGACAGGGTAGAGGAGGCCAATTACGTTATGTACACACGATACAGGCGTAAGAAAAAACTTCTGGTTCATGTCAATCTGATTAAGCCCTACAGAGTGAGAAAGAGTAAGGAAAGGGAGGAGGGTGTTGAACCTCCCTTGCCCGCTTATGTTGTAGTGCCTGCATGTGATATTGATCAAGAAGAGTTCCTCTGAACTCCAGAGTGGCTTGTATACCAAGGTGGACAATTCCACCATACTTTCTGATCCCAGTGCAAAGTTAGTCCATCTCTCTAATGACCAAACGAGTGATATTTCTTCTCTTTTGACAGACTATAGTGATATATTTAGTGACCATTCTCACCTCTGTTCAGCTGTAGAGCATGACATCGAAACCAACGGAGCTCGGACCATCCGCCAACGTCCTTACCGCCTGAACGCATTCAAGAAGGAGTACGTCCGTGAGGAGGTACAACGCCTTCAGGAGGTTGGTATCGTGGAACCCAGTAGCATTCCTTGGGCCTCTTCCGTGGTCTTAATGCCGAAGCCCGATGGCTCTATGCGGCTGTGTGTCGACTACAGAAAGGTCAAGGCAGTCACCGAGCCGGATAGCTACTCCTTGCCACGTATTGACGACGTCACTGACGACGTTGGTCGAGCACAGTGGGTGACGAAACTGGACCTACTAAAGGGCTATTACCAAGTCAGACTGTCAGAGTGGTCGAGGGCCATCTCCGCCTTCATCACTCCCGAGGGGCTGTATCAGTTTACTGTCCTTCCCTTCGGCTTGCAGAATGCACCTGCAACCTTCCAACGCCTCATAAACATCGTAACTGTGGGGCTGGTGGGTGTCCGCTGCTACCTGGATGACCTCGTCGTCTTCAGCGACTCCTGGGAAGAACACGTGGACCGCCTAAGAGCCCTCTTTGCTGTTCTGGCAGCACACAATTTGACCGTGAACTTCGCCAAGAGTGAGTTCGACCTTGCCCGCATCACATTCCTGGGGCATGTCGTCGGAAAGGGGGAGGTCCAACCGATTGCAGCCAAGATTACAGCCATTCTGTAGTATCCTGCCCCAAGCGACAATAAGGGAGTGATGAGATTTTTGGGAATGGCGGGTTACTACCGTCACATCTGTCCAAACTTCTCCTCCGTAGTGGCTCCTCTCACCGACCTCCTGAGTGTCAAGACCTCCTTCAAGTGGACCCAGGATTGCCAGGACTCCATCGAGAGTGTGAAGACTCTGCTGGCAAATGCTCCTGTCCTGCGTGCTCCTTATCTCCAGAGGCTGTTTACCATCCACGTCGACGCCAGCGAAGTTGGTGCCAGTGCCGTGCTTCTACAAGAGGGTGAGAAGGATCGTGTGCTACATCCTGAGTGTTACTTCTCAAAGAAGTACATCAAGTCGCAGAGGAACTATGCCACCATTGAAAATGAGGCTTTAGCTTTGATTATGACTCTAGATACGTTTAGGGTATACGTAGGAAATACAATTCACCCTGTGCAAGTGTTTACACACCACAATCCCCTGACATTTGTGGAACGAATGAAAAACAATAATCAACGCCTTCTGCGGTGGGCATTGGCCTTACAGCTCTTCAATTTAAAGATCGCGCACATTCGTGGGAAAGATAATGTGCTGGTTGATGTCCTGTCCCAAACTACTCATGTACAAACCTAAATGTTAGTGTGATTGACCTTGGTTAAGTGATTCTTTGCTTACAAACCCTTGTAAACGTGTTCTTTTGGGGGAGGGGAGTTGTGTGGCCGCAAGTCCATGTGTTCCTTTGTAAAAGATGTGCTTTTCATTTAACCACATGTTTCAATTAGCTTGTAGCCACGCCCTATTTCACGGCTTCCCGAATTACAGATCGTATGAAATAAGACTTTCCATGTTCCGTGTGTATTATTTCTTTGTCATTCTTTTACTTTAGTTAGCTAGGATATCATTCATATTATAAATTGCTCCTTGTTATGTTAATGATGTCTGTATGTGTAGTATGCTATTCTACTCGCCCTACCTGTAATAAAATAAATTATAATTGTATTACGAGTTGGCAACTGCGGCCACCACGGTGACCACAGTCATGAAGTACGCTACCTTCTTCCCCCCCCCCTCTCTCTCTCTCTCTCTCTCTCTCTCGTTCTGAACCCGTTCAAAGCGGACGCTTTTTTCCGCTCCTCTATAATCCTTAGCTTAAGTATGTTAGGTGAACCCTAGTAGTAACAAGTGGTCCTGATAGGCATATTATAAGTGTGTGTTATAGTATTAAGTGAATATGAAAATACGTTAGTGACGAATAGTTTTGCTATACCTTGACGGCACTCAAAGTTATCGACCGGTCACCTAAACTTATGAAATACGAACTTAAAAGTACTGCACTGAGATTTATAGTTGATTTGGGCAGACTTCAACCAGGATTCGAAACAGAAGACTTTAGAGGCTCTGAACTTGAAGGTAGCCAATCACTACGAGGTAGGCAGAACACGCATCTCTAAAAAGTTATTTAAACTTTATGGGGGTTACTTAGCCCTACCAAAACCAAAAGATAGTTTCATCAATCTTCCCGATGAATCCCTGTCAAAAGCCCAATGTGAATTATTCAACCTCGGAATTAATTGTTCCCTTATGTCCAAATTTAAGCAGGTTAACAAAAAGGTAGAACTGTCCACTCTCTTTGATAACATTTGTAAGTTACAAAAAACAGGTGTTATTTCAGTTAACCCAGAGCTACAGGAACAGCTACAGGTAGAAAGTAGGAAACACCACCACCACCACCGGAGCCAACTTCCCCCTCGTCTGAAGGAAGCCGCAGAACAACTGCGCAACAATGAGAGGATAGTCATCAGAAGGGCAGACAAAGCTTCCTGCTATGTGATTCTTAAAAGGGAAACTTATTTTCAGAAATGCCGTGATATCCTCCTAGATAATTCTAAGTTTAAACGTATCTCTCGTAACCCTGTTGTTTAGATTAAATCTAGACTTAACGAACTTATTTCTACTGTTAACGCCGTGATAGGAGGCAACAAATTTGTACCCCTAGTTGGTGATTGTTCCCCAGGTTTTCTTTTATGGTAAAGTAAAGACCCTAAAGGAAAGAAACCCCCTCAGGCCCATAATTTCCCAAATTCCTAACCGCTCTTATAGCGTAGCTAAAACTTTGCATGATATAAATTCTCCCTATATCCCTAATACTTATTCTTTAAAATCTAGAGATGAATTCATAGACATCTTAAGGGACAATAAGCATAACGGCTTTCTAGCATCGTTGGATGCTGCTAGTTTATTTTCAAACGTACCTGTGCTTAGGACTATTAACATCATCCTAGAATATGTTTATGAACACGAAGATTTCCCCACTCCAATCATCCCAAGGCACATAATGGAAGAGATGCTGAAAATCTGCACTACTGAGGCCCCCTTTAAATGTTCGGAGGGAAAGCTATATGTCCAGCACGACGGGATAGCAATGGGCTCCCCCTGGGAATACTCTTTGCCCAAGCGTTCATGTCGGCAGTAGAGGAAGCAGTCTTTCAGGATGGCGTCGTCAAACCATCACTTTAATACAGATACATCGACGACATCTTTGCTTGCACACAATCAGAAGCCCTTCTCGAGAAATTAAGACTGCGCCTCCAGGAAGAATCCGGACTTAGCTTCACGACTGAATTGAACAAGGATGGCAAACTCCCTTTTCTTGATGCTTTAGTTGACTCTTCTTCCGCGGAATTTGCCAATAGTGTGTACAGGAAAACTACTAACTGAAAAATGTTTGAACTATAAACGTGAGTGACCGACAAATTATAAAATCAGTGTTATTAGAGCGTATGTCCGTAGGGCTATCAAAGTTTGTTCTTCTTGGCAGGCCCTACATATAGAACTGCAGCACATTCGCCAGATTCTTGTAAATAATGGTTTTCCTAACAGTGAATTTGATTCCATTTGTAATAAAATTATCTGTGACCACCTTTCCCCCCAGACATCCTCTAAGCCCCAATTCATTAACATCTATCATAACATCTTCACCAAGGGTTACAAAAAAGATGAGACAATCATAAAAAATATCATCACTAAAAACTGCCACCCAGTCTCTAAAGAGAAGGAAATCCGCGTGGTTGTATTCTACTCCAACCCAAAAACTAGCTCATTGGTAATAAAAAACAACCTGAATAGTAATACTGAGACCATGTCTAAAACCAACATAGTGTACGAATTTAAATGTCTGAACGGGGACTGTGTAATCTGCTATTCATCTTATATTGGTTATAATAGATGTAGTCTCAGTAGGAGAATATCAATGCACTTGCAAAACGGGGCTATTAAACATCATCTGAAGAAATATCATAACCAAACAGCCACCCGTGAATGCCTAGTTAAGAACACCAGGATTATAGCAAGCAATAGGGATGCACATAAACTTAAGCTTTTAGAAGCTATGTTTATAAGGGAATATAGCCCTATTGTAAATATCCAAAGCAACATGATTTCCATCATTGGTTTGTTTAACAATGCAGTGAAGCCACCACCACCACGACCCATGACCACACCCTATGGCATAACATCTTCCACCTCTTCCCACCCACTCCATCCATCCTCTCTCCAACCGACCTCGCAACCCCCAAACCCCCCCAACCCCCTCCTTCCCGACATGATGGGTCATCAACCCCTCCCACTACCCCTTCCCCCACTACCCCTTCCACCACCCAAGCTATATAAGTCACCACCCGACGATTTCCATCGTCATTTCTTTATACCTTTAATTTTGTAAGTATTGGTCCCCAACGGCCCATGTATCGAGATAGGATTTGATTTATTGTTGTCTAATTTTGATTTATTGATGTCTCTTTCCATGATTGTGAATTTTTGTTATGGTTAACACCCTTGTTCTTTATTTCTGTATGTCGGTAATTTTTATGTTACAGATTTTCCTGAAGATGTCTCCTTGCAGACGAAACATTGAATAAATGAATCATTTTGGCAATCTGGTTTATGCCCACCCTCTAAAAGGCAGAGTACTGGTTAGAAAGCTTGAGAATATCCATAAGACGATTAACAACCTCCTTCATGCTGCCGACTTCAATAACGCAAGCATATATATATATATATATATATATATATATATATATATATATATATATATACATATATATCTTTATATAGATATATATATATATATATATATATATATATATATATATATATATATATATATGGTTAAACTTAATGGCAAGATTATTTTTGCAGAGTTTTTTATCTGCCTTTTCTCTTTCTCTGAGAATCTTTTTCCCTTCCACGGGAAGTTGTCTTATAATGTCACCATATGACACTGTTTTGTCAGTTACTTTGGGCATGGCTTTACCAAAGTGAAAAACTGGCCAGAACGCGTTTTCACACTACTTAGTGCTTCATCAGTGGCTAGACTGTGAATATCTGATTGAATTATTGTGTTTATATATTGTTGGTGGTGGTCTGATATTACATTTTTTTGGGCTTCTGATTGGCTAGTGGGCTGGACTGGGACTCCCAAACTATTCTACTTCCTCATTGGTCGGCTGTTGTGTGACGTCATCAGTATTGTGCCTTCTTTCAGTGGGCTTAGATCTCCTTACGCTAGGGAGGGCTTCTAAATCCCTAGTTTGTATATTAAGATTGGGAGATGTTTCTTTAATAAAGAGAGCTTCGAGGATAGGTAGCCTTCTATGGTCTTGATTTGTTGCCAGCACTTCTGTGTTTTCTATTAGAGTTTCTTTATTTAAATTTCTTTTGTGAGCAGAGTGATGGTGATTTCTGGGAGCTCCTGAAGAGAGGTGGTATGATAACCGGCGTGAGAGCTTCATTGTTGTCATGCCAATATAGTTTGAAGGTTGGGATGCACAGTTCCCAAGTTTACACGTGTACCTATATATGACGTGAGTTCTCTGAAGGTCACTTTTACTTTCTCTTATATTATTCTTTAGTAGCAGTTGAGATGTCTTTTTATTTTGATAATATATAATCAGTTGTACTTTAGAGTTTTCTTCTTTAGGTTTAATATTTCTTTTAATAATTTGTTGCATAACCCTTTCATCTTCTTTGTAGGCTGTGGAGAAGAAGGACTTATAGTAAATTTTAATCAGGTTTTTGGCGTTAATGTCCTGTGGGATTTTGTCTGGGTGGCTTTTGTCCTGGTACCATTTGTCTAAAGTTCTTTTTGTGATTCGCTCTATATCCTTATTGGCGAATCCATTATTCATAAGGGTCTGAGAAGCTTTTTCTAACTCATTATGTACTGTTTCCCAATTATTACAGTGACTAAGCGATCTTCTAATATAAGCGCTGATGGTAGAATCTTTGTATCTTTGGGGACATTCGCTAGTCCCATTTAGGCAATGTCCTGAATTAGATGCTTTTATGTACACAGATGTGTCATAAGTGCCTTCATCTCTCTGTTTTACTAATGTGTCTAAAAAGGGAAGGGACCCATTTATGCTGTGCTCAATTGTAAAATTGATGCCAGATGTCTCTATTAATCGTTCTTTTAGATCGTCTATTTGTTGGCAATTTTCAGCTTTGACGAAAATATCGTCTATATATCTGCAGTAAATGTGAGGTTTTTGCAGATTTGCGAAAATTTCATTTTCGATGCTACCCATAAAAAAGTTAGCAAAAAGTACTCCAAGTGGTGATCCCATTGCAACACCATCGGTTTGGCAATATTTATTTCCTCTAGGGCACATAAAGGGGGCTTCTTTGGTGCAACATTCCAAAAGGTCTTTCATTACTTTCTCTGGGATATCACAGTTAGGAGTGGTATCATTGTGATAAACTCTGTCTATTATATATTGAATAGTGCGGTCAACTTGGATGTTAGTATAGAGGGACTCCGCATCTAACGAAGCGATAATGCCTTTTGAGTTATTGTTTGCTAAAAGATCTAGAAAATCAGTGGCGGATTTGACATTGTAGTCAGCGGGAGTGTAAGGTGTGAGGATTTCAGCCAGTTTTTTGGCAATTTTGTAAGTTGGTAATGGTATCTGTGAGATAATTGGACGTAGCTTGTTGCCGGGTTTATGGGTTTTAACATTGCCATAGCAGTAACCTAGTTCGTAATCGCCTGTAGGTTTAGGAAGCTTTATGCCTCCTTTAACCGCGTTTGCACAATCTACTAGTTTATTAATTTTCTTTTTGAGGGAGTCTGTGGGGTCTCTTGAGATCTTCTTAAATTTTGTCTCATCGTTTAGGATTTCATCCATTTTTTTAAAGTATTCTTCTGTGTTTATTAAGACGAAAGTAGCAGCTTTGTCTGCTTTTCTGATTGTGATGTCTGGGTCTGTTTTCAGTTGTTTGGCTGCTTCTATATGTTTCCTTTTTAAAATCTGGCTTTTAAAGTTACCTCTCTGTTTGGAAGACTCGCTAATAATTTCAGTTTTGAAAGCGGGCTCAACTGTTATTTTCTTTTGTTTAGCTAGCTGTTCAACGTTATCTATTAAGATTTCACATTCTAATCTTTTACCATGTTTGGGTGGGGGCTTTAAGATGTGGCAGTTTAGACCTAGATTGAGCAGTTCTTTTTGGTCTGTAGTAAGGGGTTTGTTGGTCAAATTTGTGAACCCTTCTAAAGGTCTAGGATGTTTTAGTTGACCTCCATTGAGGTTCACTAATTTTCTTTGGTTTTTACTTATCATAGCTTGTTTATGTGCCTCCATCATTCTATTATAAGCTTCATTAACATTTTCTTTAACTGTTTCATTAATATTATAGTTATCCCATTTTTGTACATGTTTCTTAGAATCATTTTCTAACTCGCTGGTTAGACTGGTCATTTCGTGTATTCTTATTTTCATATAATTCCATCTATCTTCAGATGAGGGAGTCATTCTCCTTCGCCTGTTGTCATTATCTGCCCTGTTGCCTTGAATATTCATTGTATATATGGGCAGGAGATTTTCTCTCAAGCATGTATGGTTAAACTTAATGGCAAGATTATTATTGCAGAGTTTTTTATCTGCCTTTTCTCTTTCTCTGAGAATCTTTTTCCCTTTTCCCGTGGAAGGGAAAAAGATTCTCAGAGAAAGAGAAAAGGCAGATAAAAAACTCTGCAATAATAATCTTGCCATTAAGTTTAACCATACATGCTTAAGAGAAAATCTCCTGCCCATATATACAATGAATATATATATATATATATATATATATATATGTATATGTATATATATAAATATATATATATATATACATACATACATACATTATATATATACATATATAAATATATATGTATATATATATATATATATATATATATATATAGATACATATACATATGTATATACATATTAATACATATATATACATATATACATGTATATTTATACATATACAATACATATATATATATATATATATACATATAGAAATATATATATACATATATATATAGATATATATATATATATACATATATATATATATATATATATATATATATATACATATGTGTATATATATATGTATATACATACATGTATATACATATGTGTGTATATATGTGCGTGTGTGTACACACACACACACACACACACACACATATATATGAAAATATATAAACATATATATATACATACATATATATATATACACACACACATATACTGTATATATATATAATATATATATATATATATATATATATTAGCGTCTGGGGTATTGGCTGCATGTTATTGTGGCAAAGTGGCATGCAGTTGATACTTTAGGGTCTATATGGGGCGCCCCTACGGACCAGAGTCACACATCATCTTAGCTGTGATAGAGGAAAACTCTGTTCATAGAGAAATTATGACACTTTTATACTACGACTGTCCCTCCGTTATGCTGTCCCCACAACCCCTTGTTACTGTCCTGTACAATTTCTCTGAATATTCATTTCCTTTTTCGCCTACCTTCCCTGTGATGGGGGAAAAGAATACTGCCACCAAATAATTCCATTTGGATCGTAAGAGGCGAGAAGAAAGGGACGGGGATTGGGACTAAGCATCCTTTTCCTTGTAGCCCCACAGTTAACATTCCTAAAAGAAAAAGCAAAGGCATAAGAGGGTCTGGGAGTTTTCGGACCAGCACCCTAAGGTTTGGGTCTTTTAATGTGCGTAGATGTGGTACAGATGAGAGTAAAAGGGAAGAGATAGGTAGTATGCTTATGAGAAGAAAGATGGATGTGTTGGCTTTGAGTGAACTAAGCTGAAAGGGAAGGGCGAGTGTAAGTTTGGGACTGTAAGTGGGAGGTTATCAGGAGTGAAGAGAGGGCGAGGGAGGGAAGGGGTGGCTATACTACTAAGTGAAGAGATAGGTAAACGTGTAGTGGAGTGGAAGGAGGTTTTCTCAGGGATAATGTGGATGAAGATGAAACTGGGAAAGGAGATGTGGGTCTTTGTAAGTGCATATGGACCTGGCAGTGAGAAGAGCGTAGAAGAAAGGGAGGCTTTTTGGATAGATTTAAATGAGTCCATAGAGGATTTAGGGAGAAATATCAATGTAATAGTACTGGGAGACCTTAATGCTAGGGTAGGAAAGGTTCCAATTGATGGAGTGGTTGGGAAATGTGGAGTTCCAGGAAAGAATCGTAGTGGAGAGTTGATGGTGGAAATGTGTCTAGAAAGAGAGTTGATGATAGCAAATACAGTGTTTCGAGAGAAAGTCAAGCATAAGTACACGTGGGAGAGGGTGGTGAAGGGAAGGGTGGTAGATAGAGCGTTAATGGACTATGTAGTGGTAAAGAGGTTTAGGATAGGAAGAGTTAAGGATGTACATGTGTTAAGGGGAGAGGGTGGGGGAATATCAGATTATTTTTTGGTGGGAGGTAAGTTGAGAGTGGAGGATAGATGGAGAAAGAGGAAAAGGACAAAAGGTAGGGAGGTACTTAGAGTGAACTCTTTGAATGAAAAGGAAAAGGAAAAGAAGTACAAGAAGAAGCTGAAGGAGGAGTGGGAGGGAGTGAAGGATAGAGTAGAGCTAGGTGTGGAGGAGGAATTGGGATGGTTCAAGGAGGGAGTCATAAAGTGTGCAAAGATGTGTGTGGAACAAGAAGGACAGGAGGAAATAGAAGGAAGGGTAATGAATGGTGGGATGAGGAAACAAAGAAGGTTGTAGAAGAGAAGAAGCGAGCT
This sequence comes from Oratosquilla oratoria, assembly GCF_046742065.1. Lineage (NCBI taxonomy): Eukaryota > Metazoa > Arthropoda > Malacostraca > Stomatopoda > Squillidae > Oratosquilla > Oratosquilla oratoria. The sequence continues at coordinate 48,546,644 of NC_134809.1, read as the reverse complement.
TTCACAGATTGGTTACAAAATAGGACGAGGGAGTCATATGAGAGGTACAAAGAAAAGAAAAGAGAAGTAAAGCAAAAGATAAAGGAGGCAAAGAGGAGAGCAGATGTGAAATGGGGTAAGAGTATGACAGAAAACTTTGAAAGTAATAAAAAGATGTTTTGGAAAGAAATTAAGTGAGGAAGAGGAGGCGAATCAAGTAGAGAAGAAAAGGTAAAAGGTGCAGATGGAGAGATGATAATGGAAGAGAAGGCAGTAGGGGGAAGATGGGCAGAATATTTAAGGGAGTTGCTAAATGTGAAGGAGGATAGGGAGGGAAAGATACCTGCACTGGGAAATGCTAAGAAAATGACCGTGATGAGTGAGTAAAATGGAGGAGAAATAAGGAAGGATGAAGTGAAGGCAGTTGTTAAGATGATGAATGCAGGTAAGGCACCTGGTCTGGATGGATGCCATGCAGAATGTCTAAAAAAAAAAAGGAGGTACAGTGATGGTGGACTGGCTGGTGAGGTTATTTAATGTTTGCTGGATAGAGGGTAGAGTGCCGGAGGACTGGAGGAGTGCCTGTATAGTTCCACTTTACAAGGGAAAAGGGGACAAGTGTAAATGTAGTAGTTTCAGAGGGATTAGCTTGTTAAGTGTAGTTGGGAAGGCTTATGGGAGGATCTTGACTGAGAGGATTAGGAGAGGAACAGAGGGAGTAATTGGTGAGGAACGGTATGGATTCCGGACAGGTAGAGGTTGTGTAGATCAGATCTTTGTGGTAAGACAGATATGTGAGAAAGCTATAGGAAAGGGGAAGGATGTTTTTTGGGCCTTTATGGATCTGGAAAAGGCTTAGGATAGGGTAGACAGAAAGGCACTGTGGGAGGTTTTGTGGATATACGGGATAGGAGGAAAGCTTCTAGGAGCTGTCAAGAGTTTTTATGAGAGTAGTAGAGCTTGTGTCAGGATTAGAAATGGAGAGAGTGAGTAGTTCGAGGTAAAGGTGGGACTTCGTCAAGGATGCGTTATGTCGCCCTGGCTGTTCAACTTATACATGAATGGGGTAGTGCGAGAGGTAAATGCAAGGGTAGTGGGTCAGGGATTGGAGATGGTTAAAGAAAATGGAGAAAAGTGGGAGGTGAGCCAGCTGTTGTTTACGGACGACACTGCGCTTGTGGCAGGATCGGAGGAGGGATTGAGGAAGTTGGTGACAGAGTTCGGGAGAGTGTGTGATAGAAGAAAGCTGAAGATAAATGTGGGTAAAAGTAAGGTGATGAGATGTACAAGGGGTGAAAGTGGCAGTAGTCTGGAAGTGAGCATTAAGGGAGAGCGACTGGAGGAAGTGGATAGTTTTAGATACTTGGGTGCAAATGTGACAGGAAAAGGTGGAGTGAAGGTGGAGGTAGAATGTAGATTGAGAGAAGCGAGTAAATGCCTTGGTGGATTAAAGAGTGTAATGAGGAATAGACATTTGGGAATGGATGCTAAGAGGAGACTGTATGAAGGAGTGATTGTGCCAACAGCACTGTATAGGGCAGAAACATGGAACATAAGAGAGGAAGAGAGAAGGAGTTTGAATGTGTTTGAGATGAGGTGTCTGAGAAGTATGATGAGGATTACTAGGCTGGATAGAGTGAGAAATGAGGAGATGAGGAGGAGAACGGGGATGGAAAGGGGGTTGGGAGATAGGGTTGATGAAAGAGTATTAGGATGGTTTGGACACATGGAAAGAATGAGTAAAGAAAGACTAGTAAAAGAGTTATGGAAGGCAGATGTGGAGAGAGTGAGCATAAAGGGACGTCCTAGGATGAGGTGGATGGATGGGGTGAAGGGGGCTTTGGGGAAGAGGGGAATGTCTGTTGAGGAAGGACGGGAGAGGACAGAAGATAGGGGTGAATAGAGAATGGTTGTATATGGATGATGTTGTGATGCATGAGGTGGAATGGGCGGGTGGATGGGGGGTGAGTTAGTATGTGTGAGCAAATTTGGATGCATCCCGAAGGAATTTCTCCCCGTCTTCTCCTTTATGCATGTGGGGACGGAGAGGGGGGGTCGCCAATTTAATGAAGCGGCCTTGCTGTGGATGCACTATGTCTTGCGACACTGCTTCTGACCCAGGGCAATAGACAAGGTGCAGGGATGACCCGTCATTCAGGATGTGTTAAGATGAGAGGGAGGGTGGAGGGCTTTGGAGTGTATTCAGGGATGGAATGGGTGGGAATGATTTTATGCCTTTTCCTTTTTGGCTACCTCCCTTGTGAGGGGGAAAAAGCCTTGGTATATGTATGTATGTATGTATGTATATATATATATATATATATATATATAAACCAGAATTCACTTTAATTCTAAGCAATGATAGTACATTTTGCTAATATGTAACTCGGGAAAGTATTTGTTCAACACTTAATGGATCCTAGTGAACAGATTCAAATCCCACAGATTTTGCCAGCATTGGTAAAGCTTTCTGCAATTTAAAGAACCATGATTTATCTGTTGAAGACTTCAATATTTGTAAGGGAATTGTTTACCGTGCTTTATCACAAGAGGTTGTTCCTAATTACCCAGAACGTTTTCAGAAGGCAAATATTAGTCTTAAAAAAGATAATCATTTACTTTTTACCAAAGCAGATAAATCTAATGAAGTTGTTATTTTAAACAAGGATGGTTATCTTAGAAAAATGAATTATATATTAGATGATAATAATACTTACACACTTCTTAACAAAAATTCCACAGAAGCAGCCAATAGTAATTATAACAAGAAGTTAAAAGAACTGCTTCATGAGAGTAGAGACCTCTTGCAGAAATTCATTTCAATTAGTCCCCCTTTGCCACATATGTATGGTCTCATTAAGACTCATAAATGTAACAACCCCGCTAGACTTATTGTTTTGTCAATTGGTTCTGCTTCTTACAAGCTATCTAAATGGCTAGTTACTATCCTTAACCCTTTAGTAGGTACAATCTCTTCTTCTCATGTTACAAACACTTCTGATTTAATAGACAAACTCCATGATATCAAACCAAATTATAAGTTTACATTGGTTAGTTTTGATATAGTTAGTTTATCTACTAAAGTCCCCATAGATGATTTATTATTTTATCTTTAAGATGAACTTAATAAACATGTTCTTCCATTGCCATCATCTACATTGTTTCTTAGAGCTTTCTGTATTTGTAGTCCTGAATTTATTGATGACGAAATCAGAAATGTTTTTAACATTGGGTTAAAATTAATATCTCCTAAACAATTCCTTAATGTTGCTTACAATTTTGCAAGGAAATAATTTTTAACTCCTCAGCCAAAATCACCTTTTAGTAATCATAATGTTTTAATTTTGCCATTTCAAGAAAATTTGTTAAGTGTTACAGAATTATTAAAAAGATTTAACGTAAAGATAGTTTTTAAAGATAATAGTACAGTAAAATATATGCTCATCAATAATAGCATTCAGGTGAAAAAAGGATGCATTTATAAAATTCCTTGCAAAATGTGTAATCAATTTTACATAGGTCAAACTGCCAAACCCTAAAACATTAGAATTGAACAACATAAGAAAAATGTTATGGATGGCAATAATTCCAGTGGAATCTTCAAGCATATTGAATTGAATAACCATCCAGTTGATTAGGGTAAAGCCCATGCAATCCTTTATACTAACAACATAATAGTAAGAAATTTAATAGTGTGTAGTTTGATCCATACCACCAGTGATCAAAATATCAACCTCCACAAGGGCTTATATAAACTTGACAATTTTATCTGTCAAGAAATAAGCAAAATAATAACAGGTAAAATGTAAATCTGCGATTGTGACCTAATGTCGCCCCACCCTCATTAGTGGACGCATTGACCCTTGCGACCTGACTTACCGCCTTCCAGGGGGTAAATGTCCTCTACCCTTATGCAAACTGTCCTTGTTTCTTTTTCATGTATATATAATCTATGTATTTCTATTAACCATGTACTTTTTGCACTGAAGATATAATATACGAAAGCGCTCTGCTTCGTTAGTTTCTTTTTCCAAGTGGTCTACTTTGCATATATATATATGTGTGTGTGTGTGTGTGTGTGTGTGTGTGTGTGTGTGTGTGTGTGTGTGTGTGTGTGTGTGTGTGTGTGTGTGTGTGTGTGTGTGTGTGTGTGTGTGTGTGTGTGTGTGTTTGTTTGTTTTTGTGTGTGTGTGCGTGCGTGCGTGTGTGTGTTGCAAATAGCGATCACAACTTAGATTCAAACTCCTAAATAATTTTAGAATAGATACTTGTGTTTCTAAAATACCCGATTTCAGTAAAGCTCAGTTCATAGGACTACGTCAGGAGCTTCAGCTTACAGATTGGGAGGCAAAATTAAACGAAAGACCTGTAGATTAGATGTGGGAAATATTTCAAAATACGCTCACTAAGATGATTCAAACTTACATTCCTTTTAAGGACAGACGTCCCCCAAATCAGGCTCGCCCAAAGTGGCTCGACAAAGAAACTGAAAAAAGTATTGCTAAAAAGAGACAGGCTTATAAGAAATATAAGTGCTCGGGTGCATCTAATGACTATGAAAATTATGTATCAATACAGAGAGATTTAAAAAAGACAATAAGGAAAAGAAAACGACAATACGAAATGAACATCGCTGATAAATCCAAAGAGAATCACAAAGAATTCTATAGTTACATTAGAGATAAAAAGGTTGTTAGGAATCACATTGGTCCACTATTATCTGCTGACGGTCAACTTGAATATTCAAATGAAGGAATGTGTAATATCTTAAACAATTATTTTAGCTCGGTATTTGTAAACGAAACACCTCAAAGTGAATTCCAAACTGAAACCTGTGAAAAGTCTGGGGTAAACTTACTCACTACGGTAAATATAACAAAAGAAAAAATTAAAATGTGTATAGACAAACTCAAAGTTAATAAAACACCAGGCCCTGACGGTTGGGCATCCAAGAATCTTAAAGGAAATTAAAAATGAGATTGTTG
>NC_134809.1:48526680-48531680 GCF_046742065.1 Oratosquilla oratoria | reverse complement strand
TTTTTTTTATACGATTCAACTGCGTGGAAACTTCCAACGAGAAACCTATATTCGCCGAAAAATGAAAATAAATTTAATATAGTTTCCAAGCTCTTTAGTCCTGTTGCCATGTCTGGGCCTTCCTGTGAAATTGTTGTGGCCTCTGATCCGAGTATTGTGGCGGGAATAAGAGAGGACCATTCATGATGTATGATTTCACTGGGGCACACCCCTTATAAGGAGAAAACCTTTTGGTGTATGTATATGCAGTGTATCATTATTAGTAGTATCATTAGTAATAGTAGTAGTAGTAGTAATTGGTATCTATTAAAGCTAAATGCAACAGGCATGGTAAAAGAGTATAGGTACTGTATCATTGTGTCTGTGTTTTTCACACTCCACATGTTCCGTTCAGTAGAAATAATGATAATAGTAGAGACTTTACAAAGAAAAAAATTATGGGGTTCATTTTTAGCGATTTCCAGCAATATTCAAATCGTAAATTCCACTTTAAGATTGTAATTTTAAACATACATGATACTCATAAACTTATTGTAAAGACGCCGGTAATCTACAATCCATAACAACAACAGCACTTGAGAAAAAAGAAAAAGAAAATAGAAACCGAGAAAACGACTGACTCGTGTGTGACAATGGTAGAAGAAAAACCTAAAAAAAAATTGATAATGAAAAAAATAAATAAATGAAAATGAGAAAGCCACAAGTAATAAGAAAGCTGTAATGAGCAAAGTGGAGACTCGAGTGTCAAATGTAGAGCGCACTTAACAAGGCCACTTAATAGTAAACACTAAAGGACAAAGACAAACTGAAAATTACAAAAAAGAAATGCTAAACTGAAATAAGAATATCAGTCCAAGGAAAATTGAAATTTACCCAAGGATTCTAGTCATGCTAGTGATGATATCTTGCAACTCTGTGGAACCTGCTCACGGCCGCCGAACCAGGACTCCTCGGCACAGTGCCATACTGTCAGGACTGTTTTTTTTTTTTTTTTTTTTTTTTTTTTTTTTTTTTTACTTTATTCCGTTCATTGTTTTTCGTTCACTTTTTTGTTCATTCTTTTTTTTTCATTCACTTTTTCTTTCTGTTATTTTTTCTTTGTTCTTTCGTTTTAATTTCTTCTATTTTCTTTTTTCTTTTTCATTCATTTTTTTTTCATTCATTCACGCTTCCATTTTTCATTTATTCATTCTTTCTCTTTTCTATGTCCAACGACATTGTTATCGACATTTAAATGTATCTTGTTGGAAAAGACGATCAATATATCAACAAATTCAAGATTGCCTCTCCTAATCCAACACAACTGTATGACTGCAAGAATAACGAAAAACTACACGTAGCTACATAACTCATGTGTCTGCAAAAGTGAAGGATAGAGGAGAACTAGGAGTGGAGGAGGAATGGGGATGGTTCAAAGAGGGAGTCACAAAGTGTGCAAAGATGATGAGTGGAACAAGGAGGAAATAGAAGGGAAGGTAGTGAGTGGTGGGATAAGGAAGCAAAGAAGGTTGCATAAGAGAAGAAGTGAGAATTCACAGATTGGTTACAAAATAGGACAAGGGAATCCTATGAGAGGTACAAAGAAAAAAAAAGAGAGAAATAAAGCATAAGATAAAGGAGCCAAAGAGGAGAGCAGATGTGAAATGAAGTAGGAGTATGATAGAAAATTTTGAAAGGAATAAAGATATGTTTTGGAAAGAAATTAAAAGAGGAAGAGGAGGCGAATCAAGTAGAGAAGAAAAGGTAAAAGGTGCAGATGGAGAAATGATAATGGAAGAGACGTGTAAGAGACTGGTAGATAAAGGTAGCCAAATAGGTAGATAGAGGGGTAGGTGACAAGAATTTCATTTTTACGAGTTAGATGTTTTGAAAACAATAGCCATGAAGGGGTTGCATAATCTCGCTCACCATCTAAAGTTTATAAACAACAGATAGGGTACATATTTTAATGCTGAGGTGAGTGTGTTAACTAAACCATTCTGCTTCGATGTTGAGATTGCTTGTGTAAGCAGTATTACTTAAGACGGTGTAACAGTCTTTCTGATTGGAGAAGGGTGGAGGAGGAGAAAAAATTCATTGGTACATGGGAGAAAAGTCACGCTCCTAAGGGGAGGCACTTATTTGTAACAATCAAGATTATTGGATGAATTAAGTAATGACATCGGAACAGAGATGGCTTAGTGAGTGGATTGGGGATCCCAGGTAGGAGTCCTCTGGTGTACCTAAGACAATAACGTTGTAGAGAATTAGTGAAGAAGAAAATAAAGAAAGTTTAGTTCAATTCAATTCCCCACATTGAGAAATATTACATACTTTCTAAGCAAGTTATGGACATACTTATGGAAGAAGAAAAAGAAAGTGAACAAAGAATTATAATATCATAGAAGGGAACAGTTAAACTGAATTAAGTCAGTAATCAAGGAGAGACGGAAACTGAAGGTGATGGGGTCGACAAGAAGGCAATAAGAAGAAGATGGGCAGGGTATTTTAGGGAGTTGCTTAATGTGAAGGAGGATAGGGAGGGAAAAGCAGATGCAGTGGGCAGTGCATAGAAAATGACAGTGATGAATGAGAAAAACGGAGGAGAAATAAGGAAGGATGAGGTGAAGGCACTTGTTAAGATGATAAGAGCAGGTAATGGTTGGATGGGTGTCATGCAGAATATTAAAAAAAAGAAGGTACAGTGATGGTGGACTGGCTGGTGAGGTTATTTAATGTTTGTTTAAAAGAGGGTAGAGTGTCAGAGGACTAGAGGAGTGCCTGTATAGTTCCACTTTACAATGGAAAAGGGGACAAGTGTGAGTGCAGTTTCAGAGGTATCAGTTTGTTAAGTGTTGGGAAGGCTTATGGGAGGATCTTGATTGAGAGGATTAGGAGAGGAACAGAGGGAGTAATTGGTGAGAAACAGTGTGGGTTTAGGACAGGCAAGGGCTCCGTGGATCAACTTTTTATGGTAAGACAGATATGTGAGAAAGCTATAGGAAAAGGTAATTATGTTTTTTGAGGACTTTTAAGGATTTGGAAAAGGTTTATGACAGTGTAGACAGGAAGGCACTGTGGGAGGTATTGCAGATATATGGGATAGGAGGAAATCTTTTCAGAGAAGTCAAGGGTTTTTACGAGAGTAGTAGAGCTTGTATTAGAATCAGAAATGGGGAGAGTGAGTTGTTTGAGGTACAAGTGGGACTCCGCGAGGGATGTGTTATGTCACCCTGGCTGTTCAATTTATACATAGATGGGGTGCTGCAAGAGGTAAATGCAAGGGTGATGGGCCGGGGATTGGAGATGGTTAAAGGGAATGGAGAAAAGTGTGAGATAAGCCAGTTGATCTTTACGGACGACACTGCGCTTGTGGCAGAATCAGAGGGATTGAGAAAGTTAGTGACAGAGTTTGGGAAAGTGTGCTAAAGAAGGTCGTTGAGGATAAATGTGGATAAAAGTAATGTGATGAGATTTACAGGGGAGAAAGTGGCAGCAAACTGGAAGTAAGTATTAAGGGGAAGAGATTGGAGGAAGCGGATATTTTTAGATACTTGGGTGCGAATGTAGCGGGAAAGGGTGGATTGGAGGTGTAGGTAGAATGTAGATAGAGAGAAGCAAGTAAATGCCTTGTGGAATTAAAAGTTGTAATGAGAACTAGACATTTGGGAATGGATGCTAAGAGGAGATTGTATGAAGGAGTAATTGTGCTGACAGCACTGCATGGGGCAGAAACGTGGAACATAAGAGAAGAAGAGAAGAGGAGTTTTAATGTGTTCTAAATGAGGTGCCTGAGAAGTATGATAAGGGTTACTAGGCTGAATGGAGTGAGAAACGAGGAGGTGAGGAGGAGAACGGAGGTAGAAAGGGAGTTGTGAGATAGGGTTGATGAAAGAGTATTGGGATGGTATGAAGACATGGAAAAAATGAGTGAAGAAAGCTTAGTAAAGAGGTGTGTAAGACAGAGATAGAGGGAGTGAACATGAGGGGGTGACCTAGGATGAGATGGATGGATGGGGTAAAAGAGGCATTGTGAAAGAGGGGAATGTCTGTTGAGGAAGTACGGTGATAATTACTTAGTTCAGCATGTAAAAGAGCCCACAAGACATGGAAACTCACTCAATCTATTGATCACTAGCCGCGAAAGCATGATAACTGATGTAGAAGTCGGTGAAACTGTTGCAAATAGTGATCACAACTTAGATTCAAACAACTAAAAATTTTTAGAATAGATACTTATGTTTCTAAAATACCCGATTTCAGTAAGGCTCAGTTCACAGGACTACGTCAGGAGCTTGAGCTTACAGATTGGGAGACAAAATTAAGCGAAATACCTGTAGATCAGATGTGGGAAATATTTCAAAATACACTTACTAAGATGATTCATACTTACATCCCTTTTAAGGACAGACGTCCCCCAAATCAGGCTTGCCCAAAATGGCTTGACAAAGAAACTGAAACAAGTATTGCTAAAAAGAGACAGGTTTATAAGATATACAAGCACTCGGGTGCATCTAATGACTTTCAAAGTTATGTATTAATACAGAGAGATTTAAAAAAGACAACAACAAAAAACGAAAACGACAATACGAGGTTAATATCGCTGATAAATCCAAAGAGAATCACAAAGAATTCTATAGTTACATTAGAGATAAAAAGGTTGTTAGGAATCACATTGGTTCACTATTATCTGCTGACGGTCAACTTGAATATTCAAATGAAGGAATGTGTGATATTTTAAACAATTATTTTAGCTTAGTATTCGTAAACGAAACACCTCAAAGTGAACTTCAAACTTAAACCTGTGAAAAGTCTAGGGTAAACTTACTACGGTAAATATAACAACAACAAAATTAAAAGGTTTATAGAAAAACTCAATGTTGATAAAACACCAGGGCCTGACGGTTGGCATCCAAGAATCTTAAAGAAAATGAAAAATGAGATTGTTGTTCCATTAGAAATTATTTTCAAGAAGTCTATCATATCCGGAGATATCCCAAGAGAATGGAAGCTAGCTAACG
>NC_134809.1:48504180-48509180 GCF_046742065.1 Oratosquilla oratoria | reverse complement strand
TCAGTTATTTTCCTTCTTTTCTTAGGAAGTCCTTTCTGCAGCACCTCTACTTTGTTCCAGTCTGGTAAGTGGCCGTGAGTATCCACATGAACCACTAGCGAGTTTGATACTCGGTGTGCCTTGATGTCATTCCTGTGCTCAATTGTCCGTTTCTTAATACCTCGGCTGGTTTCCCCGTAGTAGCTCACAGGACAGTTTCCACACGGTATCTTGTAGACGACACTGTTTTCTTCCCCGTTGGCCACGACTTTATTCTGGTTCTTAACAATATCTCCTATTTTCGTTCCCGTGCTGATCGCAATCTTGATGCCGGCTCTAGTGAGCAACTGTCCTAACGCGCCTGAGTGGCTCGAGTTTGGCACGGACAAATAATCCCTGCTACCATTTTCAGTCACATCTCCTCTGTTCCTTATGCTTCTTTTTGCTATCTTTAAAGCCTTTTCTCTAAGTCGGTACAACAGCCCTTCCGGATAACAGAGTTTGGTGAAAACGTTGAAAATGTAATGTATTTCATCTTTAATAAATTCTTCACTACAAATGCGGTATGCTCTCAGGAAGAATCCTATTACTACTCCACTCTTTATTCTCTCGTTGTGGCCGGAGTAGTAGTGAATGATGTCGTCTTTATTTGTACTTTTTCTATGAACCGAGAATGCGGTCTTGTTCTCTTTCCTCCAGATGACGGTGTCGAGGAAGGCCAATTTGTTATCTGTCTCGTGTTCAACAGTGAACTGGATGTTTCGTTCGACATTATTTAATCTCCTCAATTTGTTGTCCAAATTGGTGTTCTTGGGGGCCACGACTAAGACATCATCCACATATCGAAACCAGGAGGTGTTTCGACCCATTATTTTTACAAAATGATCCCTCTCTAAAACTTCCATATAGAGGGTGGCTAAAACAGCACTGAGGGGGCTCCCCATCGCAAGGCCTCTACACTGGCTGTATTCCTCTCCGTTGAAAACGAAGGGACCAAATCTCACACATAGCGATATAAGTTTTAAGAAATCTGCCTTTCCTATGGGTAGAGCCTCGTCATCCATATCTCTAACTACCTCTCTTGCTGCTTTTAAAGCCTCTTCCACGCAAACATTTGTGAATAAGGCTGTGACATCATACGAAGCCATATTTTTTCCCGAAATGTCCATATCCTTTAATCTGTGAATGAGGTCACTGGAATTTTTCAGGTGGGCGCTACTTATTAATCCCAGTCTGTTGGATAGGGGTTTCGCCAGACATTTGGCCAACCTATGCGGAGCACTACGTATGCCTGAAGTGATGGGTCTCATCGGGATGTTGGGCTTGTGGGTTTTCGGGAGCCCGCGCATACAAGGTGGTCTCGGGGCTTCCTCCAGCAGTCAAAGGGGCAAAAAACTGATAGGACTGCTGGAGGAAGCCCCGAGACCACCTTGTATGCGCGGGCTCCCGAAAACCCACAAGCCCAACATCCCGATGAGACCCATCACTTCAGGCATACGTAGTGCTCCGCATAGGTTGGCCAAATGTCTGGCGGTGGAGGTGAAGGCAGTTGTTAAGATGATGAAAGCAGGTAAGGCACCTGGTCTGGATGGATGCCATTCAGAATGTCTGAAAAAGAGAGGTACAGTGATGGTGGACTGGCTGGTGAGGTTATTTAATGTTTGCTGGAGAGAGGGTAGAGTGCCGGAGGACTGGAGGAGTGCCTGTATAGTTCCTCTTTACAAGGGAAAAGGGGACAAGTGTGAACGTAGTAGTTTCAGAGGGATTAGCTTGTTAAGTGTAGTGGGTCAGGGATTGGAGATGGTTAAAGAAAATGGAGAAAAGTGGGAGGTGAGCCAGCTGTTGTTTGCGGACGACACTGCGCTTATGGCAGGATCGGAGGAGGGATTGAGGAAGTTGGTGGCAGAGTTTGGGAGAGTATGTGAGAGAAGAAAGCTAAAAATAAATGTGGGTAAAAGTAAGGGGATGAGATGTACAAGGGGTGAAAGTGGTAGTAGACTGGAAGTGAGCATTAAGGGAGAGCGACTGGAGGAAGTGGATAGTTTTAGATACTTGGGTGCAAATGTGGCGGGAAAAGGTGGAGTGAAGGTGGAGGTAGAATGTAGATTGAGAGAAGCGAGTAAATGCCTTGGTGGATTAAAGAGTGTAATGAGGAATAGACATTTAGGAATGGATGCTAAGAGGAGACTGTATGAAGGAGTGATTGTGCCAACAGCACAGTATCAGTATAGGGCAGAAACATGGAACATAAGAGAGAAAGAGAGAAGGAGTTTGAATGTGTTTGAGATGAGGTGTCTGAGAAGTATGATGGGGGTTACTAGGCTAGATAGAGTGAGAAATGAGGAGGTGAGGAGGAGAACAGGGGTGGAAAGGGAGTTGTCAGATAGGGTTGATGAAAGAATATTAGGATGGTTTGGACACATGGAAAGAATGAGTGAAGAAAGACTAGTAAAAGAGGTATGGAAGGCAGATGTGGAGGGAGTGAGCATGAGGGGACGTCCTAGGATGAGGTGGATGGATGGGGTGAAGGGCGCTTTGGGGAAGAGGTGAATGTCTGTTGAGGAAGGACGGGAGAGAACAGAAGATAGGGGTGAATGGAGAATGGTTGTATATGGATGATGTTGTGATTGCATAAGGTGGAATGGGCGGGGGGATGGGGGGTGAGGTAAAATGTGTGAGCAATTTCGACGCAGCCCGAAGGTATTTCTCCCCTTCTCCTTTTATGCAATGGGGGGACGGAGAGGGGGGATCGCTGATTTAATGAAGCGGCCTTGCTGTTGATGTGCTGTGTCTTGCGACACTGCTTCTGACCCAGGGCAGTGGACAAGGTACATGGATGACCCGTCATCCAGGAGGTGCTAAGATGAAAGGGAGGGTGGAGGGGTGTGGAGTGTATTCAGGGATGGAATGGGTGGAAAAGATTTTATGCCTTTTCCTTTTTAGCTACCTCCCTTGTAAGGGGGAAGAAGCCTTGATATATGTACGTATGTATGTCTTTTTCATAGTCTCTTTTTTCCTCTCTACGCACTTTTACATATTCATTCCTTTGGTTGATATATATTTGCCACTTCCCGTTTTTTTTTTTTTTTTTTTTTTTTTGTCAAGCTTGTCTCTCCTGTCTTTCGCCTCGCTGCATCTTCTTTTAAACTATCACCTCATATACATCTTTACCTGTTTCAGTCTTGGTACGTATTTATCCGCTCCTTCATTATAAATTTCTATCAAAATCATCCATTTCTCTTCCACTTGTGTCTCTTCATTGTACAATTTTTCACAACCTGCGTCTTGAAAAAAAATTCTTGAGTTTCTCAAAGTTCATTTTCTTATACATCAGTCCTCCTTTTCTATATTCCTCATTTCTCTCTGCATATATTTCCTCCTTTAGTCCAAACTCTATTACTATGTGATCACTCTTCCCAAATGGTGTCTTGTATTCAATTTTATCCACAATTGCAGGTTCTATTGTAAATATCAAATCTAGTCTCGAAGGTTCTTCATTACTTCTATATCTGGTATTTTCTTGTACCCACTGTGTGTGTGTGTGCGTGTGTGTGTGTGTGTGTGTGTGTGTGTGTGTGTGTGTGTGTGTGTGTGTGTGTGTGTGTGTGTGTGTGTGTGTGTGTGTGTGTGTGTGTGTGTGTCTGTGTGTGTGTCTGTGTGTGTGTGTGTGTGTGTGTGTGTGTGTGTGTGTGTGTGTGTGTGTGTGTGTGTGTGTGTGTGTGTGTGTGTGTGTGTGTGTGTGTGTGTGTGTTTGTGTGCGTGTGTGCGTGTGTGCGTGTGTGTGTACGTGTGTGTGTGTGTGTGTGTGTGTGTGTGTGTGTGTGTGTGTGTGTGTGTGTGTGTGTGTGTGTGTGTGTGTGTGTGCGTGTGTGTGTGTGTGTGTGTGTGTGTGTGTGTGTGTGTGTGTGTGTGTTTGTGTGTGTGTGTGTGTGTGTGTGTGTGTGTGTGTGTGTGTGTGTGTGTGTGTGTGTGTGTGTGTGTGTGTGTATGTGTGTGTGCGTGTGTGTGTGTGTGTGTGTGTGTGTGTGTGTGTGTGTGTGTGTGTGTGTGTGTGTGTGTGTGTGTGTGTGTGTGTGTGTGTGTGTGTGTAATAATAATAATAATAATTTACGGTTTATTGGGTATAGCAGCATTTCTGCTGAAAATCTACATCCTACAAGAAAATAACATTATAATACTATGACAGTGAGAAGACTTTGTTACAAGCATTAAAAAACTAGACAAATAAAACAGCAGGCTTAGTAATAGATACAACAATGTTAATACTAGTTATTGATTAAGTCCACAAATGTCGGCATGGGGTTCTTCTTATACCGGTCAGTACGTGCTCTGATCGGCTTGATGGAATTATGGTGCCTCACCTGGCACCGTGGACGAGGTACCTGAGGAGGTAGTAGGTTCCGGTGCCGAGGATGTTTGACCAGGGTGACCGCAAACGACCTCAAACTCTGAAGATAGCGGTCAGCAAGGGTGGGTAGTCCCAGTGTGGTGAGAGCGTGCTGGTGGGTGGTGTAATCTTTGTGTGTATGTGTGTGTGTGTGTGTGTGCATGTGTGTGCGCGTGTGTGTGTGCGTGTGTGTGTGTGTGTGTGTGCGTGTTTCACATACATACACACATGCATACATGAATTTGTACATACACACACATACACATACAAACACACACTCACATAAGAACATAAGAACATAAGAAATAAAGGAGACTGCAAAAGACCATAAGGCCTACACTAGGCAGCTCCGTATCCATCACCACCTGTCATCCCCATCCATAAAGTTGTCTAATCGTTTTTTAAAACAACTGATAGTTTCAGCGCTTACTACATGGTTACTAAGTTTATTCCATTCATCGACCACCCTATTAGTAAACCAATTCTTGCCTATTTCCTTCTTAAATCTAAATTTGTCCAGTTTGTACCCATTACTGCGAGTCCTGCCCTGTTGTTTTATTATGATGACCTTGTTTGCATCACCCTTGTTATAGCCTTTGATCCACTTGAACACTTCTATTAGATCACCCCGCAC
>NC_134809.1:48496680-48499180 GCF_046742065.1 Oratosquilla oratoria | reverse complement strand
CTTGCACCCAAGTATCTAAAACTATCCACTTCCTCCAGTCGCTCTCCCTTAATGTTCACTTCCAGTCTACTGCCACTTTCGCCCCTTGTACATCTCATCACCTTACTTTTACCCACATTTATCTTTAGCTTTCTTCTATCATATACTCTCCCAAACTCTGCCACCAGCTTCCTCAATCCCTCCTCTGACCCTGCCACAAGCGCAGTGTCGTCCGCAAACAACAGCTGGCTCACCTCCCACTTTTCTCCATTTTCTTTATATACATATATATATATAATAATTATATATGTATATATATGTATATATATATATATATATGTATATATATATTATATATATATATATTTATATGTATTTATATACAATCAGTCGTCTCTGTTGCCGTGACGTCATCACTCTCATCCAATCAGTGTCCCCTTTGGGCGAACTCGCTTCGGCGCCCAGCCTTACGTCTATCAGCCAATCAATCGTCACCGTTGCCGTTACGTCACCGCTCTTGGCCAATTAGTTGTCTCCGTTGCCGTGACGTCACCACTCTCTCAGCTAATCAGGGGCGGGAGGGGACGTGTCCCCTTGGGTCACTTCAGGCGAAATCGGGCAGATATTACTGAGCCAACTATACCCAGAGATGTCCTCTTTTTCGGCGGAACCGCCGTTCCGACTATTAGGACAACGAATTATTTTTTAGTACATATATATATATATATATATATACATATATATATATATATATATATATATATATGTGTGTGTGTGTGTATGTATATGTATATGTATATGTATGTATATATATATATATATATATATATATATATATATATATATATATATATATATAAAAAATAACCACAGGAGAAGAGAAACTTGTAGACAGTAAGTACTTTCGTATATTACATCATCAGACTAAATGAAAGAGATGCAGAGTTGTATTTAAATTTAAGTATCAGGTAGCAACCGTAGGAGGGGGAGGGGGTAGACAATAAATGCTGATGGGGGGGGGGGGATGACCTTACCTCCATCGACCTAACCAACACATATGCTTCAATCTGGCGGAAACATCTTGGTCACCATTTGGGTTACCAATTTATCACATTTAGAATGTCCATAGCTTAAATTTATATCTTTATCAAAAGTGCCCGATATCAAGCAAGATTCTGTTACATAGACTGTCGCTGAATCAGAATATGGCTAACTAATGGTCTGAATCTTAGAATACATGGCTTACTGTGCAGATATAGTTAACTTTCGAAGCTGTGGGGGGATAGTATAAATCTCCTAGGCACAGTTACTGAGGAAAGGTATATAACGGGGTCGTAACTATTGTTCGACGTTAGGCTACAGCAATTGGGTGGTTTAGGAAGATCGCTAGTTAACTCGGGAGGGAGGTAGTAGTTGAATACCGGTAAATTGCTTGGTGGAGTTACTGCGAACTTATTGAATAGAGGTTCTCCTTTGGAATCGATTGAATATGTCAGACATATGAATGTCGGGGTCTCACACACTTCGAATAATTGACACCTTAATGTTTTGTATCCTATCATCTAACCTATCGTAATATTGATAATTAAACACAAATTGAACAATTATAAATTTCCTATTATCTAATCTAA
Organism: Oratosquilla oratoria; assembly: GCF_046742065.1. Lineage (NCBI taxonomy): Eukaryota > Metazoa > Arthropoda > Malacostraca > Stomatopoda > Squillidae > Oratosquilla > Oratosquilla oratoria. The sequence continues at coordinate 48,497,570 of NC_134809.1, read as the reverse complement.
CGTAATATTGGAAATATAAATAAAGCATAAATAATTCAGTGACAGTGAGTGTATGGTAATGAACAAAGTGACAATCGCATGTATTACCGATAATTGACGTTAAGTGTTTAGCAGACTTCGATATTACCTACGGGTCACTAATCTATTTCACGTAAATATAAATTACCATCCCTTAGCAGGCCCCAAATTGTCATGGGTTGCTTGTTTGGTTTGGCCTGAGTTAATGTAAAGAGTGGAACTTAAGTCGACTCTAGGAGTAAGTCGAGTTCCAGTTAGGAAACAAGCCCACAACAATAGAGTGGAACGTATAGATAATTTAGGTAGATAAACGTACGTTCCGAGGAAAAGCAATATTTGAGACTGAATGTAAGTAAGGATGGAGGTAAGATAGAAGTCTGCACGAAACTCAAATAAACTATATTCACAAATAAAGAAAAAATAAAGCTTTACTGTTTAACATTTACGATCATACACTCAAAGTACACAGGGACATGTAACATAAATAAATACATACAAGAGAAATAACAAAGGGGCCAAACATAACTAAACATACAAAAGTAATGATATATAAGTCCAAGATTTGATTACTAGTATACTTGCGAACAAAAACAGCAAGGCAGAATACAGCGACGAAGTACGTGAGGCCTGGGGGTTGTGTGAGTGGGGGCGGACAGCCGGGGGGGGGAGGCGCTTTTTAGTGACATGATCATTACAGTTACTCCCCCTCATCCCATTTAGATTACCTTCATTATAAATAAAATTGTGTTTTTGGTGTCGTAATCGAAAGCGTTCTGGTCTCGCATTCATTTAGCTTTGGGCTCGAATCCCGCACTCCTCTCCAATGTTACCTGTCCCAACGGTACCCAAAGTGTACAATAGAAAAAAACTGA
>NC_134809.1:48481680-48484180 GCF_046742065.1 Oratosquilla oratoria | reverse complement strand
AAACATACATACATATATACATACATACATACATATATACTGTACATACATACATACATATGTACATGTGTACATGTATACATACATACATACATATATACATACATACATACATACATACATACATACATACATACATACATACATACATATATGCATACATACATACATACATATATACATACATACATACATATATACATACATACATGCATACATACATACATATATACACACATAGGTACATACAAGGATAGATAGATGGATAGATACATAAGTATCCGAATATACATGCCAGCTTTGTTAAGGTTCTGAGCAAAATAGCGTAGATGACATGACATTTTCCTAATCAAGTTTTATCAGCAGACTTTGACCCGATTCTCCGAAAGGGTCATTGAAGGTTCTTCGCTCTAATCAAACAATGATAGAAGCGTTCTACGCTACTATAAATCAAAGTTACATCTAAACATTATCACACGCGTGTATACAAACAAAAATGAACAAAACACATAAGCACATATATACACGTGCACACACACACACACACACACACACACACACACACACACACACGCACACACACACACGCACATACACACACACACACACACACACACACACACACACACACACACACATACATACACACGCACACACAAATGTACAAGATACAGACACATACACACACAGACACATACAAGCATACGCCCACGTAAACACTGACATACAAAAATTCAGAGTCAAAGATTACCACAAAAACATACATATCCACAGATACACATAAAAACGCAGACAAGTAAACACATAAACACAAACATACACAAATACACAAAAACGTACAAACACAGACAGACTGATAGACACACACACACACACACACACACACACACACACACACACACACACACACACACACACACACACACACACACACACACACACACACACACACACATACACATACAAACACACACGTGTTCTTTGGTAATGGCTTTCAACATTGATAGTGTATCACTACATATCTCTTTAGCACGAGATACGAGGGAATTAGATAATAGTGAGATATGTACACACACACACACGCACACACACACACACACACACACACACACACACACACACACACACACACACACACACACACACACACACACACACACACACACACACACACACACACACACTCACACACACACACACACATATACATATATATATATATATATATATATATATATATATATATATAAATATATATATATATATATATATATATATATATACATTAAGACTTAGATAAATGAGTAGATACGTTAATGAGCAATTAGATATCCAGGTAAATAAAAAAGTAGTCAAATATATAAACAAATCAAGAAATCAATAACAAACTTATAACCAATGGAATAATTAAACAAATAAAGAGAATGAATATCTTAAAGAATAAATGAATAAGTAAATAACTAATATCATTAGAAAATTAATAGTACATAAATGATTAGCCAATGAATGACTTTTCCAAGTAGATTGGTAAATACATACTTATGAAATGAATTAATAGTAAATGAATAACAAAATAAATAGATATATAAATAGATAAATAAATAGATATATAAATAAATAAATGAATAAATTAATAGATAAGTAAAGGGATATACAAATACATAAATAAGTAAAACAAAATAAAATATTAAGATAGATTACTCTGTATGAGATGATAAAGGACTTGATTCCACTCGACTTCTCGAGTAATTACCTTGTACTTGTGGAGCGGCCAACAACTCTTTTGTCTCCCCGTTCCCCTCCTTCTCATCCTCCTCCTCCTGCTCCTTCTCCTCCTCTCGCTCCTTCTCCTCCTCCTCCTTCTGCTTCTCTTTCTCTTCCTCCTTCTCCTGCTCCTCCTCCTTTTCCTACTTCTCCTCCCCTTCTTCCCTTCCTATTGTTTCGCCTCCTCCTCCACCTGCTCCTTCTTCTTCTCTTCCTCCTTCTCCTACTCTTACTCCTCCTCCTTCCTTTCTTATTGTTTCGCCTCCTTGTCTTCCTCCTCCTCCACCTCCACCTACTCCTCCTCCTCCTCGTCCTTCTCCTCCTCGTCCTCCTCCTCCTCCTGATTCTTATTCTCCTTCTTCTTCTCCTACTCCTCCTCCTCCCCTCCTCCTCCTCCTCCTCCCCTCTTCCTCCTTCTCCTACTCCTCCTGATTCTCCTTCTCCTTCTTCTCTTACTCCTCCTCCTCATTCTCATCCTCATCCTACTTCTCCTTCTCGTTCTCCGTCTCCTTCTTCTTCTCCTTTTTCTTCTTCTCCTTCTCCTTCTCCTTCTCCTTCTCCTTCTCCTCTTCCTCCTCCTTCTCCCCTTCTTACTGCTTCTTCTCCTTCTCCTTCTTCCCCTCCTACTGTTTCTCCTCCGCCTCCTCCTCCTCCTTCTTTTCTTTCCCCTTCTCTATTCTCCGAAAAGACTTCCGAGAAAACATAAATATACTATGATAAAGTAGTAGCTTCTGTC
>NC_134809.1:48474180-48476680 GCF_046742065.1 Oratosquilla oratoria | reverse complement strand
ATTTTATTCACATAGATCTTTTTTTATAGATTTTAAATATTGTGGGATTGCTATCTGATATGCGATCTGATTACTAAATAACATTTTTAGCATATCAATATAAGGAGCAGTGTTATAAAGACTTGCCACAAGTATACAAGGAACGGTATAAGCCGTATATAAGGACGGTATGCTCAGGTTCACTCGATTCCTCCAAGAATTTTCTCATCTTGGTGACATTTGCTGCATTTTCTGTCACAATGCTTCCAATGTGACAACCAAAATCTTGTTCAACCTTCTTGATCGAATTTTGTATAAGTTGTAGAAGATATTCAGCAGTGTGAGGTTTCCCTGATGTGTCTATTGTATCAACTTAAATAAATCTAACCAGTGGATGTTGTTAGAAAGACACATATTATGGGCTCATTATGGATGAAAGACATACAGTTTCATTATTCAGGTCATCTGCGCACTTTTTATATTCCTTTTCATACACAAGATCCAAGTACTTATCAGCAATATCTTTTCTGGATGGAGGAATATAACCTGGCCTCAGGTTCTGAACCATCTTGAGAAACTGAGGATGCTGAACAAGACAATAATACCTGTTAACTCCGGCTAAAATTGGCATTTCAAAGCATAACACCAAATCATACCTGGGGGTTTAATTGTTGGAAGAAGAACACTCTCAAAGTATTCCATGTAAAGATTAGCCAGAACAGGAGAAAGATTCGAACCCATGCTACAACCAAACTTTTGCCTGAAAAACCGATTTTGAAAGGAAAAGACATTAGATGACACGCAGGTGCGTACAAGAAACTAAGCTACAACCATTCCAAGACAAATTCCCCCTTCCGGTTTCCAAAATCATTGCTCTTGTACGCACCTGCGTGTCATCTAATGTCTTTTCCTTTCAAAATCGGTTTTTCAGGCAAAAGTTTGGTTGTAGCATGGGTTCGAATCTTTCTCCTGTTCTGGCTAATCTTTACATGGAATACTTTGAGAGTGTTCTTCTTCCAACAATTAAACCCCCAGGTATGATTTGGTTAAGATACGTTGATGATATTTTCACTCTTTGGGATGAGAGTTGGGGTCCCTTTGATATTTTTCTAGATAAACTTAATAATTTAACAACCAACATCAAGTTCAAAGTGGAATGGGAAAAAGATGACAAAATCCCCTTTTTAGACATCTTAATCATGAAGAATGGGAATAAGCTTGCCTTTACTGTTTTTAGAAAGAACACTCATTCAGGTAGTTACCTCCATTTCTTCAGTCATCACCCAGATCACATTAAAAGGAGTGTAGCTTCGGGACTTTTTCTCCGAGCCTTTAGGATTTTTTGCCCCCAATTTTTAGAACACGAATTAACTTCCATCAAGTCCCAATTAACAAAATTAGCCTACCCTCATTGGTTTCTGGATAAAGCCCTTAGTCAAGCCAGAGCAAGTTTTTTCAAACACCCTTCCACTAAGTTAAAGAAAGAGAGACAAAATCCCCTAGTCATCCCCTTCTCAGAGTCCATCAGTCAATTGTCCAAGTTTCTTCCCAAATAGAAAGTAAATTTAATTCATAACTACCCTAATACTATTAATAAAAAAGTTGTTAATGTTCACCAGAGGTTGAAGGAAGAACATATCCCAGGTGTTTACTCCCTTCCATGTAAAGATTGTAACCTTTCACACATTGGCCAGACGGGAAGAGACCTACCGACAAGATTAAATGAACACAAAAGGTCGATTAGATATGGCCAAATAAATTCAGCAGTGTTTCAACACGTTGATAAATTTAATCACCGGATGGACTGGGAGAAATCTGATCTCATTTATAAATCAGGGTGTGGGTTCAGAAGGAAAATGGTGGAATCAACATTAATTGATTATCTGCCCACGATGAATATTTCCAAGGGTCAATGGACCCCAGACATCATTTCAGGACTATTCATCACCAAAAATATTGTCAACAAGCTTCCTCCCCCTCCCCCTGACCCGACCTCGTGTCAGCCTCAGGTCAACTAGGGTTGGGGCAGTGATGTTCTGTATTTTCTCATGTTCCCTTTCTTTTGTAAGAGGTTGCTACTTAAGATAGCCTCCTCCCTGCCACTTTGTACTACTGAAGAGGATTGCAGGTAGCAATCGAAATATATAGTTCCGCTTACGCAACTTTTTCTTTCGTCCGACTGTGGTGTTAGTTGTGATTTATAAATGTGTTACTACATTTCTCACCTGTGATATATGTATATATATATATATATACATATATATATATATATATATATATATATATATATATATATATATATATATATATATGTGTGTGTGTGTGTGTGTGTGTGTGTGTGTGTGTGTGTGTGTGTGTGTGTGTGTGTGTGTGTGTGTGTGTGTGTACATGCATATATATATATATATATGTTTGTATATATATATATATATATATATATATATACAGAAAGTAGTTTGGGACAGAAAAATAGTAAATATGTTAGATATGAAATTTTCAAAACAATTGTAAAGAAATGAAA
>NC_134809.1:48441680-48464180 GCF_046742065.1 Oratosquilla oratoria | reverse complement strand
ATTGTTTCTTAAATGTTTGATTTCTCATTTAATTTCCTCTAAAGATATTTCCCGCATTTCTTCTTATGGTCCATGGATAATTCGATTATTATTGTATCCAGGGTACCGCTGGCGGGTTTAATGATTCTTCAAATGTTCTTTCTATCTTTTCTCTTGCTATCATATCTCCATTTTTATCATTTATCATCCTTTCTCTAGTTGTTATCCAGTTCTCATACCTTTGACCTCTTGACAGAATTGTCATATCTTTCCTTCATGTCTATTTCTGTCAATATTTTCATGAAAAGCTTGACTCTTTTTCCTTCATAATAATCTTTTTGGATCTATTTTCTTTAGTCTGTAATTTTCCCTATGTACATCGTTATCCTGCTGTCTTATAACCAGTTGTCTTGCTCAATTGCTTTCTTCAAGTGTATTATCAAACCGATGATTCCTTCTTTCCCTAGATACGACACCAATCTCCTGCTCAGATACTACTTTTACTATAGTTGTCACGTCTTCTCAAACCTGGTTTCCTCATTATTCATTTGTTTCTTTCTCTAAAACAGCGGTTCTCAACCTGGGGTCCATGGATCCCTATGAAACCAGAGTCTTCCAAGTGGAGCCACTAACTAAAGTCTAGTGGCATTTGATGAATTCTTACCAATTCTCTTCAGTGATAAAGTGATCACCAGGAGGCTAAGAAACAGCAATATACGTTTGGGATACATGGAAAATAGGGTTGAGAACTCCTGCTATAAAGTAATATACTGAACCTATTAACCATCTTCAGTTGAAAAGTATCCTAGAGTTCTGTTTCCTTCAGACCTTCTATAACAAATACTTTTCTCTTTTCACCTAGTATCGAATTGATTTTTGACAGTTTAGCTCTACTTCTCCCCAGAACTAGGAAGAAGGCAGTGTTGCAATCTGCCCCTCTGTAGCTTCTTACATCCTGCAATGCATTTCTGTGTTTCATATTGATTATTATAAGGTCAGTTTGGTTTCTTGTATGTCCATCTCGCGATACCCAAGTCTCTTTATGTACGTTCATATATTGAAAGTGTGTTCCTCCTATAATTGAATGATTACTTAAAGCAAATTATACTAGTCTTGTCCCGTTATCACTTGCTTCTTCATGGGGGGTTTCTTTACCTATTGGTGGTCCGAAAGCTCTTACTTCTTGTCCTACTTTGCATTTAGATCACCCAAAATTATCAATACATCAAACTTACTTGTGTTATCAATGATAATCTATAATTCCTCATAAAAATAATTCTTTCTTTCTTCTTCTTTTTCTTTGGTTGTTGTATATACACATATCAAGGTCACATTAAACCATTTATCCCTCTTAAACTCCTTATCCCTTCACTGATTGGTTGGTACTCCATTAGTGATTCTCTTATTTTCTTGTCATGCCCATGCTTGCTCACTCTTCATGCCTTTGGTCCGCTTATCAAGGTCACATCCATTACATCCTAATTATCTAGTTTCTTGTGCTACAATTATATCGGTATTATTTCTATACATTCCTGTTACCAATGCTTTAGTTTGGCCAACCACATATAAAGACTTCACCTTTCAATTTTAAATATTGATAGTAGGTTTCCAATTGAGACGTCCATTGTTCATCTCTGAGTCATCGTTATTCAATTCAATCAATTTCCGACGCATTTCAAAAGTTTCTGTAATTTAGGGGTAGGGTTGTTAGCCCTAGGTTCAACCTTCCTCGTTTATCCGGATTTGGGATAAGTATAGAAGGTTGGGATACTTTGCCGTAGTTGGATAAGTAAATAAATAAATAAATGAATGAATAAATAAATAGATAAATAAACAAACTCATAAATCAATACATATATATATATATATATATATATATATATATATATATATATGCACATATATATATCAAATATATATATATATACATATATATGTATGTGTATATATATATATATATATATATATACATATATATATGCATGTATATATATATATATATATATATATATATATATATATACAGCTTATCAACCATAGTGCACTTTAATTCTAAGCCATCAACAATGCCAATACCGTAGAGGCGCATGCAAAAATTGAAACGCAGTACATACATATACATATATATATATATATATATATATACACATACATATACATATATATATATGTATATATACATATATATACATATATATATGTATATATATATATATATATATATATATATATTAATGAACTTAGGGAGCAGGTTTTCATTAATACATTTTCTATTAAAAATCACTGCATACTCTGCGTTGGTGATCATCTTCTTAAGACTTTCTATTTTCCTCAGTATTTTCTTCTCTGAAGCAGGGAGAGAAAATATCACATTTCCGAACGAGTCCATGTTTGGAAATAAAAAACAACATTTAACGATGTTCCGCCTATACCTTAGGCATCTTCTGGTAAATTTATTGAAGAAATTTTTTACAAGAATATAAATACAGAAAAATACAGAAAAAGAGACATAAAGGAGAGGTCAATTGGTAACACACGTCATGTTCTGTTGGTGACGCGGGATGCTCCGAAGAGTTCTAAAGTACCGCACATATTTTGTTGTATATTTATTAAAGGCATATGGTCTCTAATAAAAACAGCCTCTAAACATTTTAGTTTCTTTCTGTTAGTATCCTTAACCAAAATTGAGGTGCTTTTATTTAGCTGGTCCCGTGTAATGCTGGTATTGTGGGATTTTGTCACGTGGGTTTTTATCGCGCCATTTTGCATATGTTGTGTGAGCCTCTGAGTTAAAGTTTGTGTGGTATGGCCTATATACTCTTCTTGGCAAAGCACACCGTCTTTGTATAAATCACAAGAGTATTTGTATACCACATTATTTTTCTTGAGTTTATCCGTGGTAGCTGTAATGTTATTTTTCATCACCAGCGATGATGTTCTAGGGTTACGGTAAAAGATTATAAGGTTTATTTTGTCCTCTTCTTTTCTAGGCTTACAATTTTTGTGGATTATGTCTTTTTGTTATTCTTAACCGTTCTGATTATATTGAAAAAGTTGAGAGCATCTTGCAAGACACATCCAAATTTGTACGTGTCAACCGAAATCCAATAGATGACATTCGTAAGAGAGTTACAAAATTAATTGCTGCTTCTAACGCTTTGATTGATGGTGTTAAATTTGCCCCACTACAAGGTCACTACGAACCGGGATATTTCTATGGAAATGTCAAAACCCACAAACCTGGACACAAGTTGAGACCTATCATCTCACAAATACCCACACCTACATACCATTTAGCAAAACAACTAAATGAACTGATCACCCCATACATCCCCACCTTCCACACTCTCCGCTCTACGGATGAATTTGTTGAATTTCTTAAAAATTCTAACCCCCACGGAATGCTTGCATCTCTGGACGTGGAAAGTCTCTATACGAATGTCCCTGTAGAAGAGACAATTGAGATCATTTTACATGACGTTTTCCACCATGTCAGTTTGCCCCCTCCAAAAATCCCTCGTCACGTCTTGCAGAAAAAATGTACCTTTTAGATGCCCATCAGGCAGAATTTATCGCCAGTTAGATGGTGTTAGTATGGGAAGTCCTCTAGGAGTCTTATTTGCACAGGCTTATATGTGCCATATCGAAAATCACGTCCTCGATACTTTAAACGTTAAACCTAAATTGTATCTAAGATATATAGATGACATTTTTGTAGATGTAGGAGAAAAACACCTTGATGACATAAAAAACAAAATGGAAGAACATTCTTGTCTACGCTTTACGGTGGAAAGGAGCGTCAACAATAAAATTCCTTTTCTAGACGTTTGGGTAGATGGTACAAAAGGCATTTTCACTACAACTGTCTATAGAAAACCAACTAATTCTGGAAGATGTCTAAACGGTTCTAGTGAATGTCCTTCCAAATATAAGATGAGCGTAATACGTGCCTATGTCACAAGAGCCTTTAAAAATTTTTCCAGTTGGCAACTACTACACCAAGAACTTGTTAGAGTCAAGCAAATTTTAACAAACAATGGCTTTGCAATGAGGGACATCGATAAGTAAATTAAAAGTAATATGGAGAAAGCCAACACCAAGAATAAAGAGTTAGAGAATCAGAAAAATAATATAAACATTTATTATCAAAATACAATGTCATCAGCGTACAAAAAAGATGAAAAAGCTCTAAAAGACATAATCCACAAAAATTGTAAGCCTAGAAAAGAAGAGGATAAAATAAACCTTATAATCTTTTGCCGTAACCCTAGAACATCATCGCTGGTGATGAAAAATAACATGACAGCTACCACGGATAAACTCAAGAAAAATAATGTGGTATACAAATACTCTTGTGATTTATACAAAGACGGTGTGCTTTGCCAAGAAGAGTATATAGGCCATACCACACAAACTTTAACTCAGAGGCTCACACAACATATGCAAAATGGCGCGATAAAAACCCACGTTACAAAATCCCACAATACCAGCATTACACGGGACCAGCTAAATAAAAGCACCTCAATTTTGGTTAAGGATACTAACAGAAAGAAACTAAAATGTTTAGAGGCTGTTTTTATTAGAGACCATATGCCTTTAATAAATATACAACAAAATATGTGCGGTACTTTAGAACTCTTCGGAGCATCCCGCGTCACCAACAGAACATGACGCGTGTTACCAATTGACCTCTCCTTTATGTCTCTTTTTCTGTATTTTTCTGTATTTATATTCTTGTAAAAAATTTCTTCAATAAATTTACCAGAAGATGCCTAAGGTATAGGCGAAACGTCGTTAAATGTTGTTTTTTATTTCCAAACATGGACTCGTTCGGAAATGTGATATTTTCTCTCCCTGCTTCAGAGAAGAAAATACTGAGGAAAATAGAAAGTCTTAAGAAGAAGATCACCAACGCAGAGTATGCAGTGATTTTTAATAGAAAATGTATATATATATATATATATATATATATATATATATATATATATATATATATATATATATATATCCCCGCGCTTGGGTGTCAGCGTAGGGGCGCGTCCCCCGGTTGGCGGATGGGGGATCCTCTCCCTGTGGGAGGTGTATCCTAGGACACCGTGGACCAGACACCCTGCAGCTTCGTCACGGACCAGTGGTCTTTGCCTGTTCTTTGCCACTGGAGCCTCTGTGATGTGGTCAAGTTAGTGGTCTGTGTACTGTGCTCCCACCACTTTAATCATCTCTGCACAAGCTCCGCTCCATGCACCCCCCTCCAAGTACCTTCAACTTTATTCCCCTTCAATGCTCTTACTCTCAACAAGTCCCACGGTGATGGGAAGGGAACGAAGGGAGCAGGTGCCGAATGCCACTGGAAGCTCCTAGGTCTCAACCTGCACGTGTGGCGGTCCTGGACTTTGGTCGCTGGACTGGCCGAATGGAACGACGGCCTCCCTCGGCAACACCCAGGACGACTGAGCAGCCCTTTTAAGGATTAGCACTGCTCACCCCTTTATGGGGAGGGGCCTAGAAAAGGTGGCCTAGAACTTGCTCGTCCCAAACTCTCCATGGGTAGGTGACCGCGCCTGCCGTGGCATTCCACTTATGCGGTCGAAATCGTAGAAATGTATCACAAAATAGAACAGGAACTCAAGATAGTCATACTATGACTATCAATGTGCGTACGCTGCTCAACAATGAACAAAGTGAACGCCCACAGAGGCGCACTGCTCTTATTGCATCGGAACTCAACCGGTATGGGGTCGACATCGCAGCCCTGGCAGAGACAAGACTTGCAGATGAGGGAACTGTGGAGGAGGTAGGTGAGGGCTACACGTTTATGTGGAAAGGCCTTCCAGCAGAGGAGAGACGTCTGTACGGAGTTGCGTTTGCTGTGCGAACCTCACTGCTAAGATCCTTACCTGAGACCCCACGAGGGAAGAGTGAACGTCTAATGACATGGAGAATCCCGCTTCACGGAAACAGACACATGACAATCATTAGTGTTTATGCTCCAACACTTACTGCAGAGAACGTGGACAAGGATAGCTTCTATAACGTGCTATCTGAAGCAGTACGAGTCACCCCAAAAGAAGACAAACTTGTAATTCTCGGAGATTTTAATGCCCGGGTGGGCTCCAGCCAGCACCTATGGGAGGGGGTGCTGGGCGCACATGGCATTGGCAAATGTAATGAAAATGGTCTGCGCCTTCTCAGTTTCTGTGCTGAGTATGGTCTAACAATAACTAATACACTGTTTCAATTAAGGAACAAACACAAAACCACATGGAGACACCCTAGGTCCGGTCAGTGGCACCTACTGGACTATGTAATTGTGCGTCAACAAGACAGAAAGGGCGTGCTCATAACTAAAGTCATGCGTGGAGCAGACTGCTGGACTGACCACAGGCTTGTTCGTACAAAGTTAAGATTGTACTTGCGTCCCCCTGCACGAAAAGTGCCCCCTACCAAGAAAATCAATGTTGCAGCTCTCTGTAACAGGGAGATAAGTTCAGCGTTAAAAGAGGAGCTCGACGGGCGTGTTGAGATGGTTTTGCAGGACGGCGAAGAAATTACTACAGAACTGCTGACGGAGAAGTGGGGTGCAGTAGCAGATGTCTTAACGGATTGTTCTACCAGAGTCCTGGGTACTACTAGAAGACGACATAGAGACTGGTTTGACGATCAGAGAAGGGACATCCAGACCCTTATTGATGAGCGAAACAGGCTAAACGCTAGATACCTTCGCAATCCAACAAATGGAAATCATGGAAAACTTAAAGCAGCACGGAGTCAGGCTCAACGCGAGCTGAGAAGAATGCAGAACAGCTGGTGGACGCAGTTGGCAGCAGAAATTCAGAGCTACGCCGATGCTGGTAATCAGCAGCAATTCTACTCGGCAATAAAAACTGCATATGGACCCCGTCATGGCCCCATCCACCCTGTGAGAGGAGCAGACGGCACCCTTATAACTGGAAAATCAGCCATACTTGCACGATGGGCGGAACACTACCAAGAGTTACTGAACAGGCACACCCCTGTAGACCCCTCATTCATACAAAATGTACCAGAGTTACCGGTCTTAGATGAGTTGGATGAACTTCCATCTATACAGGAGGTCTCGAACTCAGTGGCCTCGTTAAAAAATAATAAAGCTCCAGGACCTGATGCAGTTCCTGCGGAGATCCTTCGACATGGTGGGAGGGCTGTTGTCCGAGCCTTGCACACACTAATCACAGCAGCTTGGAACTCCGGCTGCGTCCCACAACAGTGGAAAGATGCGGATCTCATCAGCATTTATAAAAATAAAGGTGATAGAGCTGATTGTAATAATAGTCGAGGGATTTCACTCCTATCAACCGCTGGAAAGATATTAGCCAGAATTCTGCTCTTGCGACTCATTGAGACAATATCTGAGAATGTTTTACCTGAAAGCCAGTGCGGTTTCAGAAAAAACCGCAGCACAACCGACATGGTGATTGTCATACGCCAGATACAAGAGAAGTGCATTGAGCAACATTGTAATCTATATATGGTTTTCATTGACTTGACGAAAGCCTTTGATACTATAAATAGGAAATTGCTGTGGGAGGTGCTTCATAGATTTGGATGCCCACCAAAGTTCCTTAACGTAATCAAGGCCCTTCATGACGGTGCAATGGTTAGAGTCCTTGGTGACGGTATTAGATCTGACCCTATCAATGTGTGCACCGGTGTGCGACAGGGCTGTGTCATTGCTCCTTTAATTTTTAACCTGTACCTCGCAGCTGTTATGATCGGTGCTGCACAAGGCATCAGCCCAGAGGACGGTGTGCCATTTTCTTACCGATTGGACGGCAATCTCTTCAACCTACGACGACTGAAAGCGTCCACAAAAACTACTAGAGATTGCGTGGCTCCAGTATGCGGATGATGCCGCAATTGTGGGATGCACTTCTGATGGCCTTCAGCGCAATCTCCAAGAACTAGAAAAAACCTACACACGCGCGGGCCTTGTAATTAGCACCGACAAAACCGAAGCGATGACCACTTTGCAGCCCAATATTGAACCCGCCATCTTCAAAGTGTACAACACATCGATCAAAAATGTGAATAGTTTTAAATACTTGGGTTCAATTATCAATAGTAAATGTAATATGACTGATGAAATACATCATAGAATCAGCCTTGCCTCGACCTCTTTCGGAAAACTCTCAGGGAGAGTGTTTCTTTGTAGGGACCTCACTGTACGCACAAAAAGATCGCAGTTTACAAATCAATCTGTCTCTCAATTCTGCTCTACTCAAGTGAAACCTGGGTCCCTTACCGAGGGCACATCAAGACGCTAGAGAGGTTCCACATAAGCTGCCTGCAGAAGATTCTTGGCCTTAAGTGGTGGCACCGCATACCTCACACGGAGATACGAATGAGGGCGGGTGTAGATTCTCTTGAAGCTATGATCGTGCGAAAACAGCTCAGATGGATTGGACACGTGTCAAGAATGCCGGAAAATAGACTCCCAAGGCAGATTTTATATGGAGAACTCGCAGAAGGACGACGATCAGTGGGTGGGCAGCGCAAACGGTACAAAGACTGCTTGAAGGCTAACTTGAAAAACTGTGGCATCCAACCTATGCAACTAGAAACACTAACTGAAGACAGAGATGAGTGGAAGGCGACCTGCCAGTCGGGAATGACCTCATTCAACCAAAATTATGACAGAGTGGCTGAAGAAAGACGAGCTAGGCGCCATCGGCCAGCTCTCCCAGGTGGAGAGTACGTGTGTGACATCTGTGGACGTGTATGTGCCGCCCGCATTGGACTCGTCAGCCACCGCAAGACCCATCAACGATGAATTTCTTTCATCTTTCAACTCCTTCGCATGCAATGACGTCATCGTCGAAATCGACGGACAGCTTGAAGCAAGCATATATATATATATATATATATATATATATATATATATATATATATATATATATATATATATATATAATATATAAACAAACAAATCAAAAGGTGAGTGTGTGTGTGTGTGTGTGAGAGAGAGAGAGAGAGAGAGAGAGAGAGAGAGAGAGAGAGAGAGAGAGAGAGGGGAGAGAGAGAGAGAGAGAGAGAGAGAGAGAGAGAGAGAGAGAGAGAGAGAGAGAGAGAGAGAGAGAGAGAGAGAGAGAGAGAGAGAGAGGGAAATTTTATTGTTACTTTGCCACGGTGTTGATTAATCATTCTTCCCCCATCCCCTCACCGCTCAACCTCCTTTTCCCTTCAACCCGCGCTGCCGCCGCTTACAGTAATTGAACTTTAGTCTAATTTGCCTAATTTCCCAATTTCCCCAGGCACCTCTGTAAACAGAGCTGTAAAAACAAATTGGGTTTTTGGTACCTGAATTTAAATGGACTGACCGGTTGAGCCCCAACTCTATTATCAACTTGTAGGAATCGGAAATTAATTGGAACTCGCAGAGTAATAGCGGCAATACCTCTTGCAACAGTGCGGGATTTTTTTTTCAGACGTTTAGGTATGCAGTCCAACATAGCTTATTAATCGTTTTTAGCCTTACTTGAATTCCGTTTAACTCAACTGAATGGAATTTCCTAGCGTCTTCTAGAATCAAGTATCTTACTGTTGCAAGGTGATTGAAGGGAATATTCCTTCCTTTATATGTTTACCGTGCATGCACGCAGCTGGTGCGGGATGGAACGTCCGACGTCTTCAGACAACTCCCAAGGAACCTGCCATTGTGCTGGACCTAACAATGGTCAGAGGGGTCAGGCGCTTCTGACCTCACCCGGACACCTGGCCAAGCGACTGAGACATCTGCGTACAATATTGCCAAACTACAAGATCATATGTCAAAACTTAATTTTTATCATCATGCGTCAAATACATATCTATTTTATATTCCCTTTTTGTAAATATGAACCCATGCATGAATACTGAGTGTCCAGACTCGGTCAATGCATAGTACGTTGTAGAAATAGGAGAAAATAAATCGTATATTGTAGTTAAGTGTAGTGGCAACAACCATTTTGTGCCTGTAAATAGAATTTGGCAACCCTCCCCCCTAGCTCTGCTCAGGGTTATTCCGAGATTGTATATTAATCGAGACGAAGAACAAACCATCACGTTTGCCTCACCAAACTCAATATATATCACAAACAACAAATCTACATCACTACGATGACATAAGAACATAAGAAAAATGATTACAAGAAACCATAATGACTATACTAGGCAGCTCCATGACGCTCCCTCCATTAAATGAAATTGCTTGGCTTTTGACAAAATGAAGTATGTAAGGGGTCCACCATACCAAAAATGGTCAGTCAGGAAATATAACCTCTTGCGCTATGATTATAGGTAGTTCTAAAAAGTCCGAGGCTATCTTAACTGACCTGTTCACGTGATTTTTTTTTTTTTTTTTTTTTTTCGGTCTGCCAATCAGCGTAATTTATAGAACCGTTCACACAGTCCGTGCGGCCAGATTTCAGCGCGTGCACAGCTAAGCCGCACCGTCGTCACAGGCCTCGTGTGATGTGGAGCCCTTCACATAGGCGAGATTTTTCCAGCAGCCAAAGCAACTGTGGTTCTTCTGTGGCAAGGTGTTGTTGTTGTTGTTGTTGTTGTTGTTGTTGTTGTTGTTGTTGTTGTTGTTGTTGTTGTTGTTGTTGTTGTTGTTGTTGTTGTTGTTGTTGTTGTTGTTGTTGTTGTTGTTGTTGTTGTCGTCGTCGTCGTTGTTGCTGTTGCTGTTGTTGTTGTTGTTGTTGTTGTTGTTGTTGCTGTTGTTGTTGTTGCTGTTGTTGTTGTTGTTGTTGTTGTCGTTGTTGTTGTTGTTGTTGTTGTTGTTGTTGTTGTTGTTGTTGTTGTTGTTGTTGTAGATATTTCACACATAGTTTCATTTAGTTTCCTATAAGGTGAGTAACTGTTCTGGATTAAATTTTGTCTCTTGATCTATAATTAACTCACAATTTATGTGACAGCTTCTTGAAGGGGACCGGGTGATTTTATATTAGTGAACAATTCCACCTTCCATTTTATTCACATGAACTTTACATTCAGAAAGCAATATACGAAAATATTTGAAGATTTTTATATTAATATGCTTTCAGTAGACCTGTGTTGTTCACGTGATTTTTAGGATCAGGAGACGAACTACGAAAATAACTGAATAACTTATCTTCATCAACTTCGAGTGGCTTTGTGTAGACGGTTCCTTGCGCTCATCTAGTGCCGGTTCTTAGTCGGGTTCTCCTTTTTGCGCCGCCTGTCTCCGATTTGTTAGCGCCTTCATCATCAACTACACATAAACCATCCATCAGGATCAGCTGCAGGCAACTCCAATTTTGGCCAGCTACTGAGAAAAAAATATTTAACGAACATCCGACCGGCTGGCTTTCTGAATCAGGACTTCTCTTGAAAGACATCAGGCGATAGCATTCAGTTGTTGTGAGGCTCATCTTGACCTCCGAAGGATTTTTGTCAAGGACTTCGATCCAGTAGACGACCTTTATGTAGTAAATAACATCCTTTTCCTGAGAAGAGAGGCACCACGGAGATGGACGAAGTTATTTAGAAATAATATTTCTAGTATTTCGTGTTGTCTAGGATAACCGTCTTTTCTATCCTGGGGGGGGGGGGGAGGCAACATCGTATTGAAGAGGTGGAATCATGATACAGGTTTTGATTAATTAGAGATTTTGAGAGTTGTAGCAGAACGAGGAATAGTACAAGTATAGAAGTGATCAGCATTATTTATTCATGAGATTGGTCGCCAATTATAAAGTAATACTGTGTGACTCTGGTCAGTAGGAGTGTCATCAAGCTCCGTAAAACAGAGACTGCATACAACTCAGTCATTGCCCAAGTCTGGGACAAACTAGAATGAAAATACACCAGCCGGCACGGAAAATAAAAATCAAGATAGATAAAATCGACTGGCGGCACCCAGAATTATATAAAATGTCATCCCATAACAAGGTGTGTTTTTTTTTGGGGGGGGGAACCACGAAGACTACTGAAATGGCCTGGTTGCGGCAGTAATAAAAGGAAAAGTACTATTACCTTTTTTGTCATTATTATCATCATTATGAATGAATAAATGAATGAATGGTTTTATGAATGAATGAATGAATAAATGAATGAATGAATAAATGAATGAATGAATAAACGAACGAATGAATGAATGAATGGCGTTGCCCAGTGCTCATCACTTCATCGCTAACCACCCAAATTGTTGATTCCTGGGACACCATTTTCGCACCCATGAGAAACTCATGGTGACAGCCGATAATCGAGGCTACAGTACGAGTGCAAACTCTAGAATTTCTAGATTTTTCAAGATTGTACCATCGCTGCTAGATTAGGTAGCCGAGGAAATGCGCGAGGGGGAGCACTGAAGACACGGGAATGCCATGAGGGTGACATTGATTTTTTTTTTTTTTTTAATACGTGATATATGTATGTAGTATTAAGCTTACATTTAGGCAGTTTTCTTGAACAGATACAAAATATAGTTTTGTATATTGAAAAACTGGGTGGCTCAAATTTTTTGTGACTTTACATACACGTTGTGCCAGTAACAACAGTTGATCCGTTATGACTACCATTTGAGTCGTAACCGCAGCGTAATGATGATCCATTGCTTTCAATGTTTCAAATATTGTTTTCGTCCATCCTGGAGACTTGTGTACATCTATCTCGTTTTGGGCTCAGCACGGCTCGATAGCTCACAGACGTTAGCTCGTTAGGAAAATGACTTTCACGATGCTTTCAATGTTGAAAATATTGTTTTCGCTCATCCTGGAGACTTGTGTACATCTCACCGCGTTTTGGACTCAGCACATTTCGATAGTTCACAGTCTAGCTCGTCAGGACAATAGCTAGTGCTATTGTGGCTAGCAATGGCCTGCGCAATAGGGACGGGCTCAGGTTAAAAGCTTGTGATCCAACTAAGCCATTGTTTTAATTGAAAAAGATTTTAAGAGAATGCGCATGTTACAAGTGATGACAAAAATGAATCTTCAAAACGTGTTCCTATTTCACAAGGGTATGTTTTCATCGATTTATTAGGAGGGAAAGGGCCCTTTGGTACATGCGCGTATGTAGTACCTTAGATTCTTCTTTTAAATTCTTTTAAATTCTGGCTTATATGTTTTTATTTAATATGTATATATATATATATATATATATATATATATATATATATATATATATATATATATATATTGACGTGTGAAGATAGAATAAGTAGTAGGGTGGTGAGTTTAAACGCCAAGAATCCGTTAAAGTTTTATTTCTGACGTTTCGTCCAACTAGGAAGAAGTCCTAGTTGGACGAAACGTCAGAAATAAAACTTCAACGGATTCTTGGCGTTTAAACTCACCACCCTACCACTCATATATATATATACATATATACATATATATGCATATATATATACATATATGTATATATATATAGATATATTCATATATATATTTATATATATATATATATATATATACAGTACATATATATATATATATATATGTGTGTGTGTGTGTGTGTGTGTGTGTGTGTGTGTGTGTGTGTGTGTGTGTGTGTGTGTGTGTGTGTGTGTGTGTGTGTGTGTGTGTGTGTGTGTGTGTGTGTGTGTGTGTTGAAGTACGTAAGACAGAATGAGTGGAATGGTGGTGAGGTAAACACCAGGAACCGTTGGAGTTTTTATTTCTAACGTTTCGTCCTGAAAGGACTTCCTCAGAGTGTACACAAACAAATAATTGACAGCTTATATACCCACAGCTTATCCCGTTCCTCCCCGTTCGTCTTTGCTCCTCATGCACCCCCGTTCGGCATCACGAAGAACCAAGCTGGCCGTTACTCTCGCCAACTTTACAAATCCATCACGGTGCTTGCTACATGGATGTAAATTGATATAGGCTGCCTCAATTACTTTTCTTCTCTGTTTTGTTAGACCTTCATGCAGCACCTCTGTTCTTTCCCAATCTGGTAGGTGGCCAAAGTTGTCAAGGTGGACCACTAACAAATTTGATGTTCTGTGAGCTCTGATGTCGCTTTTGTGTTCATAAGTACGTTTTTTTATCCCTCTGCTGGTTTCTCCGAAATAACTAATGGGACAGCTTTTACATGGAATTTTGTAAATCAAGCTGTTCTCTACTGTATCGACTTTACTATTGTTCTTACTCCTCACAATCTCTCCTATCCTGGTACCAGTGCCGAACGTAATTTTTAGCCCTGCCCGGGTGAACAACTGTTCCATTTCACTCGCGCGTCTTGAGTTGGGGACGGACAAAAACCCACCACTGTCACCCTCACTCTCTCCTCTTTTATCCCCTCTGCTTATTTTACTGAAAGCAGAGGGGATAAAAGAGGAGAGAGTGAGGGTGACAGCCTATACCAATTTATATCCATGTAGCAACCACCGTGATGGATTTGTAAAGTTGGCGAGAGTAACGGCCAGCTTGGTTCTTCTTGATGCCGAACGGGGGTGCATGAGGAGCGAAGACGAACGGGGAGGAACGGGATAAGCTGTGGGTATATAAGCTGTCAATGATTTGTTTGAGCACACTCTGAGGAAGTCCTTTCAGGACAAAACGTTAGAAATAAAAACTCCAACGGTTCCTGGTGTTTACCTCACCACCCTTCCACTCATATATATATATATATATATATATATATATATATATATATATATAAATATATATATACATACATATATATATATACATATACATATACATATATATATAATTACAAATAAATTTAAAGTTGGTCAGAAATTTCAAAAAGTGTCGTGAGGCGTTCTGGCAAATGGGGTCATACGGCATTGCGGTTACATGCGTGATAGCGTAAAACTTTATGTGGGTCACCTCACATACCCGTGTTTTCTTCATCTACAAGTGGTTAGACCTTCACGTGTAAAATGCCTGAGGTTTCATCTCTGAAGACAAAGCGACATCGTCATTTTTGGAAATGGGTGACAGACAAAAAGAAAATGTCCAAGAGTCTTTTGAGTAAAAACAAGAAATTGGAGTATAAATTACGAGCCGAACACGCTTTAAAATTTCCAAATCTATACAATAAAACCAAAAATTTCTCGGTGCTTGAATCGATTAAACAATTTTATCGTAAAGTGTTAACGTTTAGGGCTTTTTTGAGAGAAGATAAAGATTTCGTGTATGACGATGAAAAATTTTATCAGTTGAAATTATTTGACGGAGAAGTGTCAGAAGAAACTTTAGAAGGGTTTAAAAAGCACTATTTTGCCGGTTATAAAAATTTCACGAAAAACGGTGGAAAATCTGACCATAGAAATTATCAAATGTATTACTTTGATAGGGCTTTTCATGATCATCAGCGAAAAAGACGTAACAATAAGTACGCCATTAAAAAGGTGAGAGAGGAAGCACTAAGAGTGAAAATAATTAACAAGCTTCAGAAAATTGAAAATGAGGTGAAGCGATTACAAGAGGCTAAACGAATAAAGGAAAAGGAAAGGTCGAAGAGAAGCAGAGGCAGATAGAAGAACGTTTAAAGAAAAGAAAAATAAAACATAAAGAAAAAGTGGAGAGAGTTAAGGCTGTAGCCGAACGCAAACTTATGCGTCAGGAAAAAATAGAAAAAGCCAAAGCATTATCAAAATTTAAAAAGAAAATTGCTAGCGGAGAAGAAAATCTTTCAGAGGAACTCATCAAGTTACTGGGAGAATTACGGGAAGAGCGTACAGATCGTCACAAGAAGAAGCAACTTTTTGTGAATTCGCGTCAAAGACTTGATATCAAGTATATTGGAGCTCTTCATGAAAACGACAAAGAAGGGGTTTCTTTTCACTCCATCGGTCAAATTGGTGACTTCAAATGCAAAATTTGTCAAGCTCTGTTATGGAAAAAAAAAATCTATATGTTGTAACGCTGGGCAGACTTCTTTGAGGTTACCCTCAGAAATTAAGGAAAAGGATTTTAAAGCTTTGTATGAAGGTTCGTCTCCTTTCTCGAAACGTTTTTTGCACCACATGATTGGATTCAACACGCTATTCTCTTTTACGTCATTTACAACCTCAGGAAATCTTCAAAATTCGGCAGAAAAGTTAATTTGTTACAAGATCCAAGGAAAAATATACCATAAAATTGGCTTCCTAAAACCTCATTTATTTGTTGATGAACGTCAAAAAATAACAGCAGACGATAAATAACCATTTTGGAAAGTGAGTGATGGATTTTTAGATTTGTATTTCTATTATGGAAAAGACCAGAGCGTTAAACTGCGTAGTCAAAAATTGTATACCTATGGAAGTAGTGAAAAAGAAGAGACAGCAAAACGACGAGTAAGAGAAGAAAAAGAAGTATCTACCAATGAGACAATAGTGTCTCAGATTTACAATTATATGGCAGTCAACAATGTGTGTCTCGCGGGTATGTTAAAAGAAATAGAGTCTGCAAAGTTACTCATTGAAGCTCATGTAAAAAAATATGGAAACGTTCCTGACATGTCTATAACTTTGAAGACGGCTGAAGGAATCAATACACGAGAACATAAAGGCGTGTACCATCTTCCCTCTTCTTCTTCGCAAGTAGGGGGGATCGTTAATTTTGGTCCTGACAAGGATCCGCTGACGATAACAATTAGCTCTCCAAAGAACAATTCATCATTTCCTTTGAAAATTGTTAACCATAACAACTATTTTTACGACAATTTTCAGTACCCCTTACTGTTTCCTAATGGAGATCTTGGGTATTCTTATACAATGACGAAACAGTGTAAACCTGGGAAAGGTGTTGGAAAATATAACCGTCTTTCACCTTCTATGTACTATTCATTTTTTTATATGGAGAGGGAAGGGAATTTTAACTATCTAACGAAAGTAAGAAAATTGTTTCAGCAGTTTACCGTGGATAATTATGTCAAAGTTGAATCAAACAAGTTGTCTTTTTTAGAATGTAATCAGAGACAAATAAGAAAAGAACGAGCAGATATTTTACGTGGAGATGACGGAAAAGAATCTGGGCAAAGGATTATTATTCCTCCGTCGTTTGTCGGGGGACCACGATATATGAAACAATGTCAACAAGATGCTCTTGCATTCGTAACATATTACGGTTCCCCAGATTATTTTATTACTTTCACAATGAACCCAAATTGCGAGGAATTACGTTCGGCGATGGATAAAAGAGGTTCCTTTGATACCCATCCATGTGAACGACCCGATTTCGTTAGCCGAATTTTCAAGTTGAAAGTTAATAATCTAACGTATGATTTAACACAGAAGCATATTTTTGGTCGTGTTAAGGCTAACCTTTACAGTATCGAATGGCAAAAACGAAGTCTCCAACACGTTCACATTTTATTGTGGATGGAAGAGCGTGTGACCGCTGATGCGGTGGAAAAGCTTATTTCAGCAGAAATACCAGATAAAGAAAACCGAACCTAGACTTTTCGAAATTGTCACAAAGTGTATGATTCACGGTCCCTGCAAAGGTTATGACGAGTCAAATGTCTGCTGCCAGGGGAAAATAATAAAGGACAAACATGCGATAAAGGATTCCCTAAAACGTGTAGAAAGGATTTACTTTTTGGGAATAATGGATATCCGCAGTATAAAAGAAGATCCATCGGCGAAGGTGGACATTCTTTCGAGATACAAGTTAGGGTAATAAGATCACTGTGGACAATTCATGGGTTGTGCCCCACAATCCGTATTTGTGCTTGAAATACAACGCTCAAATAAATGTAGAATGTTCAAACTCTATCAAGTGCATAGCCTATGTCACCAAATATGTAAATAAGGGGTGTGATCGTACACTTTTTACAAAAACAACCGAGAAAGGTGTTATAAATGAAGTTCAAAACTACCAAGAAGCGAGATATGTAGATGCTAATGAAGCAACTTGGAAAATATTTAAGTTTGATATTCATAAAAGTTATCCAGCTGTAACCACTCTTGATCTGCACTTGGAAGGAGAAAACGAAGTGTTTTACTCAGAACAATCTTCAGAGCAAGAAATAAAAAATAAGACCCGTAAAGATACTCAATTAACAGCATTTTTCAAACTATGTTCAGAAAACGATTTTGCTGCTAAACTTTACTATCACGAGGTACCAAACCATTTCATTTACAATGATAAGATTTCAAAGTGGGTAGAACGGAAAGGACGCACATTTTCACTTGGGCGTATTCGAGCAGTGACGACTAAGACGGTTGAATTATTCTACTTGAGGCTTCTGTTAACGCACAAACAAGGTCCGACATCATTTCAAGATCTTCGAACTATTGACGGTCAAACATATTCTTCGTACAGAGAAGCAGTGAAAGCGATGGGACTCCTAAGCGACGAAGAAACTTGGAGAAGTACAATAATGGAGATAATTAACCATACAAATGATCGAAAATAACTAAGAGAAACTTATGCGAGCATGTTAGTTTTTTCGGATCTTGAAGATCAATCAGGAATCTGGGAAGAGACTAAAGATTTGTTCGCCAGTGATTTTCTGCATCACAACAATTTGACCGAATACAACGATGAGATTTATTTGGACGCATTAGATGACATACAAGAACATGTATGGAATTGTGGAGGCGGAAGGATTACTGAGTATGGGTTACCGCCTTCCAGAGACGGAGAGAAGACATCAAATGTTATTCGCAGAGAGAGATCCTACAACAAAGAAAAGTTACAGCAAGATGTTACAGAAAAAGTTAAACTTTTAAACGACAAACAGAGACATTGTTATGATGTTGTAATGTCTCGAATTCAGACTGGAAGTATGTTCGACAATAATGGAATTTTCTTGAATGCTTCAGGAGGCACCGGAAAGTCTTTCGTCTTGAATATGTTATTGGATTCTGTTCGCTCTCAGGGAAAAATAGCTTTGGCTGTCGCCTCTTCGGGCATCGCTGCTACAGTTTTACACGGAGGACGAACAGCTCATAACATGTTTAAAATTCCTCTGATGGAGTATAATGAAATCCGTTCCTGTGACATCAAGAAAAACTCTGAGCTCGCAAAGTTATTAAAGATAACGTCTCTAATAGTTTGGGATGAAGTAGCCATGGCAAACAAAGACACGCTAACTGCTCTCGATATTACTCTCAGAGACGTCCTAGAGAATGACAAATTCATGGGAGGTATAGTTCTTGTTTGTGCGGGAGATTTCCGTCAAATTCTTCCAGTCATACGACGTGGAGGAAAAAACGAGGAACTCGAATACTGTATCAAGTCAAGTTATCTATGGGAAGGTCTAACAAAATTAGAATTGACAGAAAACGTTAGATTGAAAACCAATTATGTCAGAAATAAATATTTTGCAAAAAACGTATTAAAACTAGGAACAGGAGAATCTGGACCTATATACTTTCTCGAAAATTTTGGAATAAGTGTCAAACCCCGCGAAGAATTGGTTAACAAAGTTTATGACGATATAGAAAATGATCATTTGAACGCCTCATACTTTGAGAAACAAGCTATTATTTCTCCCATCAATGATGACGTCGATAGTATAAATTCAATGATATATGAAAAATCAGAAATAGAGGTTGTGTATAATAGTGTTGATACCGCTACCGAAAATGATACAGATATTCAGACATAAGTTTTCAACGCATTGACAAGTCCATTTCTTCCTCTTCATCAATTGAAAGTTAAGATAGGAAGTGTTTTGATGATCATTCGAAATATTTGTCCACCCAAGTTATGTAACGGTTCCAGAATAATTGTCACAAACTTGAAAAAGAACGTTATCGTTGGCAAAATTTTAGGTGGTAGTTATGGAGGAGAACAAGTTTTGATTCCAAAGATAACGTTGGAAACACAAGATACGCCAGTTCCTTTCAAGCGTAAACAATTCCCCGTCAAACTCAGCTACGCCATGACAATCAACAAGTCCCAGGGACAAACGTTTGAACGCTGTGGAATTCTCTTGGATTCTGTTCAATGTTTTGCGCATGGGCAACTTTACATCGCGTGCTCGCGAGTCACCAACTGGAATTCACTCATTGTTTATACCGGTTGGGAGAAGGTAAATGATGAATATCAATTAAGACCAGCAATCAACCGCGTATATAAGGAACTTTTTAGTGGCGAGTTTGACAGTGTAGACGAAAACTTACCTCAAGTGACATTTGAAAGTGAAGCTTCACATTTCGCTCAAGAGGAGCCAGAGCTCGAGAAAGTAGAAATACCTAAGGAGTTTTACAAGCTTTCAGAAGAAGACGCTATCAAGATGATTCTGCCAGATTATGATAATGATAACAGTCATGACTCTAACGAATCTGTCGACAACACTGTTTTAGAAGCTTTTGACAAAAAGTTGAAAAAAAGGGAGAAACTTATTCAGAAAATGGAGAAACTTGAAGACAACGTCATCAACGCGGTTAAAAGATGTAGCAGCGATGAAGAGGGAGAGTCACCACCTTCTTCTCCTCCGAAGAAAAAGTGTAAATGATTAAATTTATAGTTTTTTATTGAAAACCTTTGCTAAAAAAACGGGGCGGAGCCCCTGGGCGCGCAGCGCCGCAGGCCAAGCCACCAGGCGTAGCCAGGGGCTTGTATATATATATATATATATATATATATATATATATATATATATATATATATATATATATATAGTACATACTTTTTTGCGTTGCTGTATTTACACAATTTAGAAGAAAGGAAGATGAAGACATATTGTGCCATCCTTTGAAAAGCACTGGATGCTAGTAGAATTAGTTTCCCTCTTGGCCATCCGTGAAGTAAGGCTGTACGTTTGAGATGTGAAGAAAAAAATATTTCCGGTTCTTCCTGGTCAAATTTGGGGACGAACCGTATAGCTTCCTCCAATCTGAAGTGTCTCTCACTTTCTCCAATAGCGGAACCTGGTTTCTCACCTTATTATCGCGGTGTTTCTAAGGCGATTTTCTCTCTTTCCCTATCAAGGGCGACTTTCTAACTCCATTGGGCAGAGTATTTCAATTTCCTCTTTGTCGAGTATCTCCTTTTCAACCAAGTAACCAACTACCATCGACCTAATCTCCTTCTTTTTCACATTGGCGGAAAATTGTAATTGAAAATAGGTAGTCAACTGCTTCAATTGAATTTTGTTAATTTGATTCAAAGTATCCAACGATGGGTTGCCTATAAATGCTTCTACTGAATACATGATGGGGATTTTTTTTCCTTGAAACAACTGCTTGTTTCAACACTCTAGGATAACACTAAATCTATGAACATGAGCAATTACAAGTTAACCTGTGCACAAGACACAATTTCGGCCAGGCGATAGATACCTGCAATGTGACTAAAATTGGTAAGAAATAGAAAACTTAACTAGGTAAGAAAATGCACACTCACTGCACGTAGACAGAAATAGACCGACTTAGTAATAACTAAGTAAGGGCAGAATACAGAAACTACGTAGTTAGAAATGTACACTAGTTAGACTCTCCCACTAAATTCTGTTCCGAACGGGCCCCATTCATCCTGATAGATTCGCAAACTAGAAAATTGTTTAGATGCAGTTATCATACTTTAAGAGCACACCGCCCGAAGTCTTCGAGAAAATAGGGGCGAAATGAAACGGTTGGCAAAAACAAGAACAATAAAACTACTTATTCAAATAACACAAATATACACACTAGATAATAACGTATCAACAGAAAAATAATAACAAAAGACAGGTCTGCTTACTAAGTGATAAGATCAACTTGTGCCAAGTACCAGGTGAGAACACTGAGTGGGTGACAGAGTGTCTGAGTGTCTTTGAGTGTGTATGTATCTGAATATCTGGGTCAGTCGACTAGTGAGGCCTTTAACTACCTGCCTAGCGCATGCGTGGAGAGAAGACATGAACTACGTATGCTTAGAAAATATATATGGGGATATTTATTTTAGCTGCACCAGGCAAACTCTCCTTTTGATTCTTATAATAGAAATTTACAACATATTTCTCCCCCCAAGAGATGGAGCATACTAAAGAGTAAAAATATACTGCTTGGGTCAGTACGGCATTGCCACCCATGCTTCATAGAAAGTGAATGCTCCAAAGTAACCTAGGGAATTAATGAGGTTAAACTACGAGTATCTTTAATGAGGCCATGACACCTCCCATACACTTTACCGACCATATTCATACTCCACCCCCTTTCCTTGTATAAAGGAATTACACATACACATTGCCACCCATGCTTCATAGAAAGTGGGAGGCTGTGAATGCCTCACAGTAACCTAGGGAATTAATGAGGTCAAACTACGAGTATCTTTAATGAGGCTATGACACCTCCCATATACCTTACAGACTACATTTGCCGGGCTGATCTATCTAAATTTGCTATATTCATAATCCACCCCCCTTTCCTTGTATAAAGGAACTACACATACCTTCCTCCAACCCACCTATACGCTTGCTTCCCTTAGACATACATAAACCAATATTGTCAGCAAATCCACAAGAGCTATTCTTCTCATCGCCAGACATCCCAAATGACACTCATCCAACACAGGTGCCTTAATAGGTTTCATCTCTCAATTCACATTGTTTCTCCTCTTTTGTTATAGTTTTATAGCTAGTACACTGGTGGTGTAATCGGAAGGA
>NC_134809.1:48431680-48434180 GCF_046742065.1 Oratosquilla oratoria | reverse complement strand
TGTATGTATGTATGTATGTGTATATTCCATAACTAACACCACAGTCGGACGAAAGAAAGAGTTGAGTACGCAAAACTATATATTTCGATTGCTAACTGCAATTCTCTTCAGTAGTACAAAGTGGGAGGAGGATGCTATCGTAAATAGCAGCCTCTTACAAAGGGAATGGAATTAGGAAAAGAATAAATGCCACTACCCCAAACCTTATGTGATCTGAGGATGATATGAGGTCGGGTCAGGGGGGAGGGAGAGGGTGAGGAAACTTGTTAACATTTTGTTTGGTGATAAATAATCCTGATATTATATCTGGGGTCCATTGACACTTGGAAATATTTATCGTGGGCAAATAGTCAATCAAAGAGGATTCCACCATTTTCCCTCTGAACCCACAGCCAGATTCATAAATAAGATTGGATTTTTCCCAGTCCATCCGGTGATTAAATCTATTCACGTGTTAAAACACGGCTGGACTTTCTTGACCATAGTTGATAGGCCTCTTGTGTTCATTCAATCTTGTCCTATCACGTGGCTGTGGGTTCAGAAGGGAGATGGTGGAATCCACTTTGATTGAATATTTGCCCACGATGAATATTTCCAAGGGTCAATATATAAATCGGGTACCGTCAAAATGACGGCGTGGACCATTGGGTACCCTATAGATACACAGGGCGCCACCGAATATACCGAATAATGTGGCACCAAAGAAATACCTCACCGGAAACTAGTTGGTAGGGAGGTGAGATTACTACCAAAATTCCTTCGTAGCAAACAACCGCATTGCCTTGTGTGCTTACGGGCAGTGTGCCGTCGAATGTGAATAAGCACTGTCCAAGCAGATCTAAGTCTTGGACTTTAGATAGCATGAAGAAAATTAAGATCTATATTTACAACGTGAGAACCCTTCCAGAAAACTACAGGCCGAAGAATTAAGAAAAGCTGATACAGTTACGAGATAGTCACCACTTGTTCCACTATAGAGGTAAGGAAAAGAAAGATATTGTGGAATAGGATTCTTGATAAATGAAAGATTGCTGGTGACGTAGTCAAGTTCAGTAGTTTATCAGATAGGTATAGCTTAGATTATGATATAGCTGTGTAAAAGGTACACTAAAGATAATTCAGATTTATGCATCAACTTCACAGAGTCCAGACGGTAAAATTGAGTCCTATGATAATCTAAGACAGATAATGGATCAACAAAATGAATAAATACACGTTGGTATTAAGCGACTTTAATGCTAAAGTGGGGAAAAAGATGGGAGATGAGTCATCCATTGGAAAGTTTGGAGTATCTAAAAGAAGTGACAAGCGAGATGTTGGTCAACTTTGCAGAAAACTACAACATGAGAATAATGAACAATTTCTTTCAAAGGCGTGTAGGTCCTGAATGGATCTGGAGAAGTCCGAATGGAAAGACAAAGAACGAAGTAGACTTCACATTAAGAGATGAGAACAAGAGCGTTAGCAATGTCACAGTCATATATAAAGTAAATATAGGTAGTGACCATAGAATGGTAGGCTACACACCTAAATTTAATTTCAGAGCCGAAAGAAATGAACTAGTTTTGAAAAAGAAAATAAGCCATACGAAGGTTAAGGATAACAAAAAAAAAGAATTTCAGTTACATATTCAAACATTCGAGGCTCTAATATATAACGAGGAAACCGTCGAAGATATAAATTTTAATTTAGTGAATATCATTAGGGAATCGACAGAGAAAATAAGAAGTACAAAAAGCATTAGAGAAAACATTTAGTCCAAAATTACAAATTACCTAATTCAAAGAAGAAGGACTATGCAGATTAAAAGCACAAAAGACGAGGTAGAGTGTAGACCCATAACAAGGTTATCAACAAAAGACAGAGGTCGGAGAAAAAGAAGAGAAACATGAATTAAATAGAGGAAACTACTCAAAAAGGTAAAAGTATTAATGGGTTCGAGCGCAGACATGCTTTAGGAAGACAGCAAATTATGTGTTTGAAAGACTGAAAAGGAAAAATAATTAAATGCAGTGACAGAAGGATAAAAAGAATAGAAGAATTTTACTAAGAGCTTTACTCGTCAAATACCGTAGCTGAGTCAGTAAATTCATCTGTCGACATTAGTAGTGTATCAAAAGTTACAAAGAAAAAAAAATTTGCTCTAAGAATATGAGACACAGGGAAAAAATTCATATTAAATTACCTCAGTTGTACACTGGGTGTTTACGTCAAGAAAATATTCCTGAAACATGGTGCAATGCCATAGTATTTTTTTTTTTTTTTCATAAAAAGGAGACCAGAAACACCTTAGTAAGTATCGACCGATAAGCTTGTTATCAAATGAATATAAAATATTCTCCAAGACCCTTACAAAAAGTCTAAGTAAAGTTTTAGATGGAACCCAACCAAGAGAACAAACAGGCTTTAGAGCTGGACTATTTACAGAGGATGAATCAACTAATCGAGAAAACGACTGAATACAATATACCTCTTTATCTAACTTTTGTAGATTATGAGA
>NC_134809.1:48409180-48424180 GCF_046742065.1 Oratosquilla oratoria | reverse complement strand
ACGTCGTCTGCAAAGAAATTCATATAACACTCTACTCCTTCATCCATGTCATTTATGTATATAGCAAAATATGATCGGGGCCAGTACTGATCCCTGCGGGACACCACTTATCATTTCTTCCCAATTTGAGAATTTATCTCTAATTACTACTCTCATTTTCCTCCCAGTTAGGAAGTCTTTCATCCATTCCAATAATTTTCCTCTGATGCCACCTATTGACTTTATTTTCCTTATTTGTTTCTTGTGTGGTACTTTATCAAATGCCTTTTGTAGGTCCAGAAAGGCACAGTCTGCCCAACCATCTCTCTCTCGTATTATATCTTTTAATCTTGAGTAGAAGCAGATAAAGTTTGTTACACATGATCTTCCTTGTCTGAATCCAAATTAATTTGGATTCAGTATATTTTTTCTTCCAAATGTTTAACACATCTATTTTTTATTATCTTTTCACAAAATTTTGCTACTTTGCTTGTCAGGGAGACCGGTGTGTAATTTGATGGATCTTCTTTTCCCCCCCTTATAAATCGGTACAATGTTTGCATTCTTCCAGTCCTGTTGCACCTTTCCTTCATGAAGTGAGAATTTAATCATATTGTATATTTTATCTGTTAATTCCTCCATACATTCTTTCAGTGTCCAATTTGCAATTCCGCCTGGACTATGTAATTTTCTGACGTCAAGGGTTTTGATTTGGTCGCTGATTTTCTTCTGTGTTACAATTATTTCTTTCACTGAGGGGGATATCTCTCTATTTCCTCACAGTTAGGTGAGTTTTCTATTGTGAATGCTTGTTCATAATTTCAGACATTTCCAGTTCTTCTGTATATTTGTATTTACCTTGGCGCAGCTTTTCTATTTCTTGTTTATTCTTCAGTTTGCCATTTACATACCTGTAAAATAGTTTGGGTTCTTCCTTGTATATTTCTATTATCTTTTTTTCGTAGTTTCTTTTTTCATATCTGCGTATTTTTACATAATAATTTCTTAGTTTGATGTATATTAGCCATTTGCTTGTTTTCTTGTCTTTTTTCCATTTCTTCCAAGCTTTGTCTCTTTTATCCTTAGCCTCACTACATTTTTGTCACACCAGCTTTTTATGTATGTTCTTTCCTTTTTTGTTGTGGTACGTATTTATTCACCCCCTCATTATAAATTTCTTTTAATATATTCCATTTCTCTTCCATCCCTGTTTCTTCATTTAGAAATTTTTCCCAGTTCGCGTTGCGAAAGAATTTTTTGAGTTTCTCAAAATTTTATTTCTTGTACATTAGTCTTCCTATTCTATGTTTATCATTTCTGGTTTGATCCATTTGTTCTTTCAACATGGTCACACTTTCCTATCGATGTTTTGTAATCAATTTTGTCGACAATTTCAGGATCTGTCATATGTGTTAAATCCAGCCTTGATGGCTCTTCACTAACTCTATATCTGGTATTTTCCCTTATCCACTGAGTCATTGTATATTTGATGGTCATTTCGAGTTGGACGTTGCCCCAGAGTTCCTCTCCACCCTTCACTGTCATTTCCTCCAAACATATTTCTTTTGAATTAAAGTCACCCATAATTACTATATTTCCTCTCTTTCAGTACATTAGTTAATTCGTATTTTCTATCTTCTAATATTTTGGAATGATCATTTTCTGTCCAGGACTGTGTATTAGGGGGCACATACACCACTACAAATTTTATACTCTTCATATATTTACTTTCAACTTGTATCGTAATTGATTCTACTTTATTTTCTTCTTCAGTTATTTTTTGTTACATTTAAATATTTATTAGTCAAAATTAATACTCCGCCACCCTGTTTATCCTTTCTATTCTTTGTCCAATAACTGTATAAGCCTTGCCCACAGTAGTGGGTGGTAGAGTACACTTTAATCTAGTTTCCATTATTCCCATTATGTTTGGTGTTTCTAAGGCCAGGTAATCATTTAATCAATTCATTCCTGAAGTTATTTAATCTATATTGGTATAAATTATTTTTAATTTCCTTTCTTCTCGCCTTTTTCTGTCTGTTTCGTTTCCTTTTTCCTTATATACCATTTTCTCAGCCTCAGGTCCACCACTCTACAAAAAAAAATCATTCTTTTTGGCTTCAATTCTTTTTTCGCTTTTTTCACTCGCTTCGTTTCTAAGTTCTTTTTCTTTTTCTTTTTCTTCTTCACTCATTTTTTTTTTTTTATCCATATATTTTTGTATTGTTCACAATTTGCTAATTTAATTGTTCTGGATAATACTTCCTCTGTAATTGTTTGAGATCTAAGATTTACTTTCAGTGGCCTGTATTGTTTTTCTTTAGAGTATCTACCCATTCTCTAGGTCTCCTCGATTTCCCTATCTAAACCTTGCCCTTCCGCTTGTAATTCTTTCAGAATTTCCTTGGCGATCTCTTTCTCTTCTAATCCCTCTGATATCTAGGAACATCATACTTCTCTTTAATGCATCTTTTTTATCCACTGTGTCCCTAAGCTGCCTTTCTCTTTAATCACTTGGATCACCGTTTCCTTGGCATTCTCCTTAACCTGTTGCTCCACTATTTCTCTAAAGGATACTTTTTTACATTCCTGTTCAACTTTCTACTGTTTCTTTATTTCCTGTAAGTCATTTTCTTTTCTTTTTTCTTCCACCTTTTCAGTCACTGCTTCCATTTGATCTTTTATATTCTTTTTTAATGCCTCATTCCTATTTATATCTTCACTTTTCAACCTTTCATTTTCTCTCTAATTTATTTAAAAAAAAATTAAGTCATCTATCTCCCTATCATTCTCCTCATTGGCTTTCCTTAGCATAGCTACTTCTTTGTACATTATTTTATATTCACTTTTGAGCTCTATTAATTCATCCAAAATGTCATTGATATCTCTATTTCTCATTATATTTCTATACCTGGGCTCTCTATCCATTTCTAACCCTCTATGTATTTTCCTTCCCCTTCAAACCCCGAAAAAACATCTTTCAAACCTTTGGTACTCCCTTGGTGTTTGAGAAAGACACGTCTTCTTTCGAATGATACCAAGTGGAGTATCTATTCTACTTTCTTTCAAGCATCTTTTTGCTGGTTCTTTGTCTTTCAAAATTTCTTTGCTTCTTTCCATTTTATATATATATATATATATATATATATATATATATATATATATATATATATATATATATATATATATATATATAAAAGAACAAATAAAAATAAAATATTAAAGAAAAAAGATAAAATGGAGATACAAAAACGTTTACATTATGGTCACATCGAATACGTTATTCCCTTCACTGTATCTTTGTAAACAACTAGGCCTCCTTTAAATTTTGTTCGTTCGTGAATCTCTAAATATCGGGTTCAGAGCGTTCGTTCCGGCACGTCTTGCTTCAACTGTGAATGCTATAGTTGTGTGTGTGTGTGTGTGTGTGTGTGTGTGTGTGTGTGTGTGTGTGTGTGTGTGTGTGTGTGTGTGTGTGTGTGTGTGTGTGTGTGTGTGTGTGTGTGTGTGTGTGTGTGTGTGTGTGTGTGTGTGTGTGTGTGTGTGTGTGTGTGTGTGTGTGTGTGTGTGTGTGTGTGTGTGTGTGTGTATGTCTGCGTCTGCGTCTGTGTCTGTGTCTGCATGTTTGTGTCTGTTCCTGTGTGTGTGTTTGTATTTACCATGGTCTTGGATCACGTGTTGGGCTCGTGATCGACAGCTATTACCCTCCCGGAAGAGAGATCAGAGCTCATATATGAACAATCTATGGGTAATGCTGTGACCTTACACGCACACACACACCCAACTCCCCGCCCACGAGAGTTGGAGTAATAACCCGTAGCGCAGCGATACTGAAATTATTTCAGCCCTGGGTGGGAATGGAACCCGGACCTTCGTAGTGGGAGTCGGGAACTCTACCAACTGCGCCACGAGTGTGTATCGTATGTGTGCGCCGTCTATATGAGTGTGTGTATTTATCTTTTATATGAACCTAAAGAATTAGAGAGCTGGAGTGGAGAATGAAAAGAGTAGAACGGAAGCAAGAAGATGAATTGAAAGAGGAGTTCAGAGAGAGGTGATGGGGAGGGGGAGGGGGAGGGGGAGGGGGAGGCTCTAAAAGTCGTCGACGCCTTCCCAATTGATGTCGGGCGTCTTGAGGGAGTGAGGGAGGGATAGGAGAGACCGTTTTTAGCCCCCGGAGTCCTTTGTCGTCTTCAAGAGGCCGCCGACCTTGTTTAGGACCCTTGTTATCGCGTTGTCCTTGTTCCGGTTCGAGGCGTCAAGACCTTGGCTGTCGTCATCCGGAGTCGTCGTTAATTTCTTTTACGTTATTGCCTTTTTGTCATTCTTCACGCTGGTTACCCTGCCCAGGCGGAGACTGAACATAAGAATGAAGGAGACAGCAAGAGACCATAAGGCCTACACTAGGCACCTCCGTATCCATCACCACCTGTCATCCCCATCCATAAAGTTGTCTAATCGTTTCTTAAAGCAACTGATAGTTTCAGCGCTTACTACATAGTTACTAAGTCTATTCCATTGGTCAACCACCTTATTAATAAACCAATTCTTGCCTATTTCCTTCTTAAATCTAAATTTGTCCAGTTTAAAGCCATTACTGCGAGCCCTGACCTGTTGTTTTAATATGATGACCTTGTTTGAATCAACCTTGTTAAAGCCTTTGATCCACTTGAACACCTCTATTAGATCACCCCGAACTCTGCGTCTTTCCAGAGAGTGTAAGTTAAGGTGCCTAAACCTCTCCTCGTAAGGCAAATTTCTGAGCCCATGTATCATTTTGGTCATTCTTCTCTGTACTGATTCCAGCGAATTGATGTCCATTTTGTAGGACGGAGACCAAAACTGTACCGCATAGTCAAGGATGGGTCTAACTATCGCTAGATAGAGTTTGATAACACTGGCCTGCGTTTAATCTTTTTTACCAAAGGTCGAAGGTTTTTCAAGTGATTTATAGTTTTTTTTGTGCGCTGAATCCAAAAATGCCATCCGTTTCCTTGGATCAGGTCTAGTTTTTGAGATATGAGAAGTGCGACTTTTGGTCCTTGTATAGTACTAAGTATATGGAAAACGAGGCTGCAGGTATAGCCTATTCTTATTTTTATTTTTATTTTTTTTTTGCATAAAAATTATACTGTAGCACCCCGAAACTGATACTGAAACCTAATGATGTTTTTGTTTACTTTCAGGAAACTGAAACCGAAACTGAAACTGAAACTGCATTGACTACATTGACAAACTGCATTGACAACACTGAAACTGAAAATGGTTTAGAAAAGTGTGATCTCCAATCAATGTGACTGATTTTATAAGAATCTGTGCTTTTTACAAGAATCTGTGCTTCTTGTGTTTCTATTTTGGACACGTATCTTAGATTGACAGAAAATGGAACGCAAATGCACAAATCATCCTGATAGGTTCTGCTACATATGTGTTAATGTGATTCTTCCTCGTCGACTAGCAAATATAACTGATTTTGTGAAGAAGGCATATCATGCTTACTTTGGAATTAAGCTTGGGGACCAGGACAAGCCATTTGCACCCCTTGTTAGCTGCAAAACATGTGTCGAGAACTTGCGTGATTGGAGAAATAAAAAAAGGAAGAGTATCCCATTCGCTGTTCCAATGGTTTGGAGAGAGGATAAAGATCATGTGTCAGACTACTATTTCTGCATGACTAGTCTTAAAGGAGTCAACCGCAAGAACAAGCATTGTATTCAGTATCCTAATGTTCCGTCTGCCATACGACCAGTCCCTCATGGTCCAGGCCTGCCTGTTCCCGAGCCAGATGTTGCAATGGAATCTAGCTCTGGATCGGAATCTGATAACGCACTAGACAGGGCAGAGGGTGGAGAATACACTAACACAAGCAGATCTCAATGACCTGAAACGGGATCTAAACCTATCAAAGGAATCAGCACAGCTTCTGGGTTCTCGTCTTTGTGAGAAAAATTTGCTAGCACCTGAGACAACATTCTTTTGGTACCGAGAGCGTGAAAGAGAATTTAGACAGTTCTTCACAACCCAGAAGGACTCGTCATTAGTTTACTGCAACAACATTGCTGGTTTGATTCAATCAATGGGGCTGGACTATGTTGCTACTGAATGGAGACTGTTCATCGACTCTTCCAGCAGAAGTCTCAAGGCAGTCCTCCTTCACAACGGAAATAAATACTCTTCAATTCCAATCGGTCATTCGGTGCAAATGAAAGAAACTCATGACAACATGGATCAGCTACTGTCTGCTCTGAACTACAATGACCATGGTTGGTTGATCTGTGGAGATCTTAAGGTAGTTGGATTGGTTTTGGGACTACAGGGTGGGTACACAAAGTATCCATGCTTTTTGTGTTTGTGGGATAGTCGGGCTGATGATCAACATTTTGTCAGAGAAGAATGGCCACCACGACAACGTTTGGAACCTGGTTCACACAATGTTCAGGCTCGTTCTCTTGTTGAACCAAACAAGGTCTTACTCCCACCTTTACATATCAAACTGGGACTGATGAAGAACTTTGTGAAGGCAATGGACAAGGGCGGCATGGGATTTACTTTTCTTCAGCAGAAGTTTCCTCGGATCAGTCTGGAAAAGCTTAAGGCTGGCATCTTTGATGGGCCTGAGATAAGGGAACTTATGAAGGACTCAATGTTTGACGATGCACTGAATGCAGCTGAGCTGTCCGTTTGGTGGTCGCTTAAGTTAGTGACAAGAAACTTCCTAGGAAATAACCGAAGTGCAGAATACGAGCAAGAAGTCGGTGAGCTCTTGAACATCTATCAAAAATTAGGGGCTCGCATGTCAGTCAAAATGCACTTTCTACGGCCCCACTTAGACTATTTCCCTCAGAACTGTGGTGACTTCAGTGAGGAACAGGGAGAACGTTTCCACCAGGATATTCGTGTCATGGAAGAACGCTACCAAGGCCGGTGGGATGTGAACTTTCTTGCGGACTACTGTTGGTGTTTGAAACGAGACGTGGTGGCTGCCCAACACAGGAGAAAGTCACTGAAAAGGCCCTTCATCCATGATTAGATTTTCTGTAATATATCCTCTTTATCTTCTGAACTATGCAAGAAAAAATTATTTCTTTTGTCAAGAATTTTTTTCCAAAATTAAAGGGAATAAATAGCACTAAATGGCGTTTTTAATTTTTTTACCGCCTCGTATCTCAAAAACGTGACCTGATTGAACAAAATGAGTGTGATTTTTAGATTCTGCATAGCAAATTACCCTAGAATCAGTTATCAGATGCATTACCTTTGAAACTTCGCAGGCCAGTGTAATTACCTCTGCACTTCTATTCGTTACCGTCCTAGCAATGAAACCTAATGCTCTGTTAGCTTTATTCCTGGCGCTAATGCACTGTTTCTTGGTTTTAAGGTCCGGACTCACTAAAACTCCCAAGTCTCTCTCGCACTCAGTTTTCTCTAAAAGCGTGTTGTCTAAGCTGTATCTATTTTCGGGGTTGTGTAGCCCTACGTTTAACACGCTACACTTAGAGATATTGAAGTTCATTTGCCATTTCACCGACCATGTGAACAATTTGTTAAGATCATCCTGCAGAATCTCTGCAGAATCTCTTAGTGTTGTCCGCAAACTTACTAACATCACTATTTATCCCATGGTCTAAGTCATTTATGTACAAAATGAACAACAAGGGACCCAAAACTGAGCCCTGGGGGACCCCACTAGTAACATTGCCCCACCTAGATTTTACTCTATTTAAGGTGACCCGCTGTTTTCTGTTACTAATCCAAGCTCTAATACATTCTAATACTTTTCCTCCTATGCCATGGGCTTTGATTTTATTAAGTAGTCTCTGGTGTGGCATTGTTATCTGACGCCTTATATACTTTAGTGTAAATGGATATAAGATTAGTCACATATGACTTACCCTTGGAGAAACCATGCTGTGTATCACGAATTGAATTATGTCTTTCGATGTGTTCTCTAAGTCTATTTACTATTATTGACTCAAACCTTTTTCCTATAATAATCAATGTCAAACTGATTGGCCTGTAGTTGCATACAGACGATCTATCCCCCTTCTTAAAAACAGGAACAACATTTGCCTGTCTCTAAGCAGTAGACACAAAACCAGTGTCTACCGATTTATCAAATATTTCAGTTAACTGGTCGCAGATTTCAAATTTACACTCCTTTAGCATTCTCGGATTTTTTTTTTTTTTCTGGACCCGGGGATTTTGTAGCTATAAAGTCTTTCAATCTGCTTGACTACTTCTACTTTTCTAATGTTGATATTAGATAGACTACTTTCTTCATACCCACTGAAAATCGGATCGCAGTCAGGTACTTTATCTAAACTCTCATTAGTAAACACCGAGAGAAAATATTTGTTAAACTACTCACTCATTTTTCCTCCGATTCTATCATGATATTTTCATCGTTTATCATTGGTCCTATTCTTTCTTTATTTTTTGTTCTATAGAGATGAAAGAAACCCTTGGGGCTGGATCTTGCTTGACTGGCAACCTTAATTTCATAATTACGTTTCGCTGTACATGTATTCTTTTTAACCTGCTTTGCCATTTTGCTATATCTTGATCTAAGGTGTGTTTCCCGTTATTTTTTTTATTTTTATATGTAAAGTTCTCTTTTCATTCCGATCTCATGTTTCAATCTGTCCGTCATCCATTTGGGAGTATTACTATTCTTCCGTATTGACTTCAGGGGGATAAATGTATTTTGTGCATTAATAATTAAATCAGTTAGATTGCTATACATTTCATCCAAAATGCTGACCTGTCTATTGAACCCCGGCACCCAATTGACCTGACCCAAGGTATGCATATTACCCTCCGTGACCCGACCCCTGGTCATGTACCGAGACCTGACCGCGCCGATAATGTTCGAAACGTCCGTAACATCCGTAACGTCCGTCTGACATTTCATATTCAATTTCAAATAGGCTTTTATATTGTCATAGTTTGCTCCCCTGAAGTCTGGTACTTGGACGTTATTTGTACTTTTTAATTCTTTCCAAATAATATTAAATCTTATTTCTTGATGATCGCTAGAGCCTAGACTATCTCCCACTTTTACGTTACTCATTAGTTGCTCATTATTAGTTAAAAGTAAGTCCAGAGTATTTTCTCCCCTCGTAGGATCGGTAATAATTTGTTTTAGAAAACTATCTTGCACAACATCTGAGAATTGTTTCGCTTTCTGATCTCCTACTCAAGTTTCCCAGTCAATGTTTCTATAATTAAAATCTCCCATGATCACAACGTTTTTGTACTGGGACGCTCTGTGAATTTCATGAATTAGGTGATCAGTCTGCTCAATGCTGAGGTTAGGTCTACACAAGACGCCAATAATAAGTTTCTTATTCTTGCCTATAATCTTTACCCAAATAGATTTCGTACAGTCCTCTTAATCGAATTGTTGATAATACAGTTTATTGTAATTTTAACGAAAAGTGCTACTCCTCCCCCACTCCTACCAACCCTATCCTTGTGAAAAAACTTATATCCTTCTATTTCGATTTCCGGAAGGAAACGTTTATCAGCCATGTTGATCCAGGATTCAGTAATAGCTGTAATATCAAAGTTCTCTACGCATGCTTAACCTCGCAGCAAATCAATTTTGTTAATTATGCTTCTGCTATTTGTATAGTAAATTATAAGTTTATCTTCCCTCCTCCTGCTTTGGTGATTCTTTTTACAGTCCCTAAGTTACTTCTATTGCCTAAACTATATTCTAATTTTCCTCCCCTACATCCACGTAATCTACCCCCCCCCAAAAAAAACTGTAGGATGCCTACATCTCGCTCAAGGGATTCAGCAAAGAGCCGAAATCCTCTGGGCGACAAGTGCACCCCATCCTTTGTATAAAGTTGATTCTTACCGTAAATGCGATCCAGTTGTCGACAAATGTCCATCCATTGGTCTTAAAATGTTTTGCCAGCCTGCAATTCATTGCAATAGATGTAGTGTTGTTTTTGATCGAATCTCTTTCTTTTGTTCTTTGCAAAAATGTGAAATATATTGACATAACTCAGCAAAATTGTTAAACATATTGATATGTATTATCTGTGATCGTATTACATAATTTATTTGCTTATTCATTTATTTGTCGATTTATTTACCTATTTATTTATCTATCTATGTATTCATTTATCTATTTATTCATTTATTCAGTTAGATTTCTATATATCTATTAATCTATGTATTTACTATTATTATTTTCATTAATCGGCCAAGGTGACCGAATTGTGAAAATCGTGTTTTATGCAAAATATCCTCAAAAAGTATCCCTTTTACTTCAGATCAAAAGAAAATTTAGTCTTACTTTGAGTGTCGTTCTGGTGCCCCATAGGGGCCTGTAATGTACTAAAGTATTTGTCCAAGCCCACAAGGATGCCTCTCACACCATTGTTAACATGGAAGTACCGAGATCTAATGGCCGACTGATACTTTAAAGCTTTTGGACGAGGATGAGGTTTTTCTCAACCCGACCGTCTTTACCTTTTTTATCTATTATATTTACCTTTGATTTTGGCCTTTACTTTGCCTTTATCCACTACCCATATGCCCACCTTCGCCCCCATCCTATCATAACATCTCCCAGTACCATCCCACTTACTCATAGACACCCACCTCCACCACCCTACTCACCCATAGAAACTCATACCCATTGCCTAGTCATACAAACCCACCAACTCAATCATCTAAATCCAACTCTACATTTGCCCAACCATCCACTTACTCATCAACTCATCTGCCCAAGTAGACATCTACCCATTCATCTACCCATCTACTTACGTGCTCATCCATACACCCACTTATACATCCACCCATCCAATCACCCTACCATGCAACCACCCAACCATCCAGCCACCCCTAAATACATCTTATCGTCCATCCATTCATCCACCCATCCACTCATCCACCCATCCACTCATCCAGCCATCCACCCGTCACTAGCCTGAGGAAACGTCAACTCTGCATCACCCCTGTTAAAGCCCTTGACCCACTTGAACTTCTCTATTAGATCGCCTCACGATCTACGTCTTTCCAGAGTGTAAGTGGTGCCTAAGCCTGTTGTCGTAAGGTGAATTTCCGAGTCCATGTATTTTAGTCATTATTCTCTGTACTAATTCTAGTGATATATCCATTCTATAGGACGGAGACCAAAACTGTACCGCATAATCAAGGATGGGTCTAACTATCGCCAGACAGAGTTTGATAATTACCTCTGCACTTTTATTTGTAACCGTCTTAGCAATAAATCCTAATGCCCTGTTAACTCTAATTTTGGCACTAATGCACTATTTCATGGACTAAAGGTCAGGACTCACTAATATTCCTAAGTCTTTTTATCATTCTTATAAAGTTGTTGTTCTCTCTACATTAAATAAATAAGTACTGGTAAAGAGTACTCGAAGGAGGTGATAACATTCTGTTGTTCCTAAAATGGTGCTATCTAAATTATACCTGTTTTCTGGGTTTAACACACTGCACTTTCAGATATTGAAGTTCATTTGTCATTTCAATGACCATATAAACAATTTGTCAAGATCTTCCTGAAGTATTCTAGTTTCTTCCCCTGATCTAATATCATGCCCTATCTTAATATCGTCCACAAAATTACTAACATCACTATCAATCCCATTGTCCAAATCATTTATACACACAATGAACTATAACGGACCCAAAACCGAGCCATGGGGCACTCCATTAGTAATACCAGCCCTTTTGGATTTTACATCGTTTTTGACCCGCTGTTTTTCGTCACAAACCTTTGATCTAATCTATTGACTTTATTAAGTAGTCTCTGGTGGGGCACCTTGTCGAACGTTTTGCTGAAGTCAAAGTAAATAACATCGTAACTATCATTGTTATCTGCCGCCTTATAGACATCAGCATAAAAAGAAAAAAGATTAGTTACACACGACGTAACCTTGGTAAACCCATGCTGTGAGTCCCTTATTCTGTTATATATAGATTATTCTAGCACTTTACCTATAATCAACTTCAAAATTATTGGCCGGTAGTTGTGTATAGAAGAACTATCACCATTAAAAAAATCCCTGTCCCCACGAAATAGGCTCGAATCCAATGCCTACCGACTCACCAAATAACTTGCTTAACTGTTAGCAGATTTCAATTTTAGACCCTCAGTACTGAAAAATTCAGGACCGCTGACAGACAGACAGTCGTAATGATACACAGACAGGGACAGAGACAAGGACAAACAGAGACAGACACATGTGGGGTGACGGTGATTGAGGGAGGGAGAATTTGAAAAAAAAAAAAATAGAAAAAATACATAAACAAATTTATTCATAGTTCAACTAATCTATTAGTTTACCAATGAATAGATTAACCAATAGACGACAAAATATATATAGAAAAATAAAAAATATCATGAAAAGAAAACAAGCAAGAGGGGTGACCTCAGCTCGCCACGCGCTCACCAAGACGGAGACCAAGAAGAAAATGAGTTGGCGCCAGATCCTCACCGACCCAGATACCGGAAGATACTGGGTGCCCTGTCCACCCAACTTAGTCTCTACTTTACCCCCCCCCCCTTCTTCTCCCTGCTGACGTCACACCAGATACCAAAGCCGAACTCTGGTGCAATGAAATGGAGGTCCAAGCAGGATGTGACGTCACGACTGAGGCGACTTTCCTATTGGCTGGCAGATGATGATGAGGGTTAGACTAAGTTTTAGTGGTGCTCAAGTTGTTTTAGTATTGGTTTATGTTGGTTAGTAGATAATATAAATTACCATACCCGACTCTGTTGGAATATAGGAAAAATATAAATAAAATAATGTAAGATTAAATAAGATAAAAAAAAAAAATAATAAGCAAGATAAAAAAAAAATAATAAGCAAGCTTTCCTTCTGAACTTCGAAAATGAAAGAATGGCTATATCGACGTTATGGTGCAGATAATTAAACCACCCTTTTTTTATCAGACGCCGCCGGTATGGCGGCTTCTAGCGGTTTTTTCACTAGATCTCGGCAACCTCTGGTGGTTTTTCGCCAGAACTTGAGTTTTGAAATCTCAACCTGTATGTTCCAATGTTCGAGCTATCAAAAATGACTTAGTCTAACTTTACCTTACTTAATCTAACTAAAGGTTTGGTTACCGACAACGAAACTGAAGACGATGTAAAGAATAATCATTATATAAATAAAAATATAACTTTCAAAATTATTCTGAAATTACCTCAGCGGTGGCGGTGTTTGGGGGACACTTCCGTAAGGACGACTGGCTGTACAATACCGACTACCGATACGTGGTGACGTCACGGCAACTGATTGGCCGAGAGTGGTGA
Source organism: Oratosquilla oratoria (assembly GCF_046742065.1). NCBI lineage: Eukaryota > Metazoa > Arthropoda > Malacostraca > Stomatopoda > Squillidae > Oratosquilla > Oratosquilla oratoria. The sequence continues at coordinate 48,410,895 of NC_134809.1, read as the reverse complement.
TGTCACGGTGACGGAGACGACTGATTAGCCGAGAACGCTGACGTCACGGCAACGGAGACGATTGATTGGCCGCGAGCAAAGGGCATGGCGCGAAGCGCCCGCTTGCGAAGCGTGCAGCACCACAGGCCGCCCATGACGAAGCCATGGTGGCGAAGCCGGCGCTTGTAATAATAAAAAGAAATATATATATATTCCCTACGGAGCTGCCTAGTGTAGCACTTATGGTCTTTTGCAGTCTCCTTCATTCTTATGTTGTACGGAAGACCTTCATCAAAGTTGACCCGCTACCGAAGGTACACCGCACGGTCGTCGGGCCCGGCCGTAAAGATGCTGTGCCTTTCCCCATTCTTTCTGACCCTGGCAGTGGGTGGAAGACAGAGATTACCCTTCATCCAAGAGGAACTATAATAAAAGGGAAAAAAAATTGTGTCGGATGGGTATAGGGTGGGTGGGTGCATGCCTTTGTCAGGCCACACCCCTACCTGGGAGAGACGGATTTCTGTGTGTATGTATATATGTAAGTAATGATAATAACAGCAATGATAATAATTATAATGATGATAATGATAATAGTAATAATAATAATAATAATAATAATAATAATGATAATAATAATAATAATAATAATAATAATAATAATAATGATAATAATAATAATAATAATAATAATAATAATAATAATAATAATAATAATAATAATAATAATAATAATAATAATAATAACAATAATAATAATAATAATAACAATAATAATAATAATAATAATAACAATAATAATAATAATAATCTCACCTTTCTCACCCTACGCCTGGTAGGAATAATCCTGTCAGCGGTAGCTCTTCACTAGACTTCTCCATGCGTCTCTATCCTCGTTGGTCTCTTTTTCTTTCACTTCTGGTAAGTTTGTGTCTGTTCTTTCTAATGCTTCTTCAACACCTTTAATCCATCTGGTCCTGGGTCTCCCTACTGGTCTTCTACCTGTGGGTACCCATTCCAGCATTTGTCTTGGGTACCTCCAATCTTCCATTCTCATAACGTGTCCAAACCACCTCATCTTCCACTCTTCTATTAAATCCAACACTGACATCACTCCTGTTTCCTGTCTTATCCGCTCATTCCTTAATCTATCGCGTATTGTCACTCCTCTTATTATCCTAAGGGCTCTCATTTCGGCTGCTTGAATGCGATATTTTAATTTGGTGTTTAGGGACCAGGCTTCACTGCCGTATGTTAACACCGGTCTTAACACCGAGACATAAATTGTCTTCTTGCATTGAAGTGGGATGCTTTTTTCTTTTAATAGTGGGTACAAAATATTTAGGGTGTTGTTATATTTTGTAATCCTGCTGTTTATTTCAGTCTCCTGCTGGTTATTATCACTGAATTCCACTCCCAAATACTTAAAATGTTCGACCTGTTTTAATTGTTGTCCATCAACTTCGATTCTTCCCTCAACTCGCCTTCTGTCGACGCACATTACTTCCGTTTTAGTAACATTCATCTGCATCCTGTATTGTTTTAGCACATCATTCCATTTGTCCATTTCAGTTTGTAGATTTTCCCAACTGTTTGCAGCTATAGCTACATCGTCAGCATACGCAAGCACCAGTGGGTTCATATTTCTCCCTCCTTCAATATCCCTAATTATCCTTTCCATGTACATTATAAACAATAATGGAGATAGCACTCTGCCTTGTCTTACTCCACACTTGACC
>NC_134809.1:48349180-48381680 GCF_046742065.1 Oratosquilla oratoria | reverse complement strand
TTTGGTCACTTTTGATGTTGTCAATTCCCTTTAGAATTTTAAAGACCTGTATCAAGTCACCTCTGAGCCTACGGTTTTTTAGGGAAAACAGATTCATATGTTTTAGTCGATTTTCGTATGATTTATTTGTTATATTTGGAATCAGTTTTCTGGCTCGCCGTTGTACTTTTTCCAGTCTGTCAATGTCTTTAATGAGATTCGGTGACCATACGGAAACAGCATATTCCAAATGTGGACGAACTAACGATTTATATAGCTTCTTAATGAGTGATGGACTTTTGAAATCAAAAGATCGCCTAATCAGTCCTAGAATCTTATTTGCTTTCTCAGAGGCTGAAATACACTGCTAAGATGATTTGAGGTCGTTACTGATAATTACGCCGAGATCTTTTTCATTATCCACTTTTGTTAACGAATTTCCAAATAACTTGTAATCATACTTACTGTTATTTTTACCTATGTGCATTACCTTGCATTTACTTGTGCTAAACTTAATTAGCCACTTTTCAGACCATTACTGTAATTCATTTAAATCTTCCTGAATATCTAATTGGTTTGAATGATCATTTGCCACTCCGCACAGTTTTGTATCATCAGCAAATTTGGAAACAGTAGATTTTAGTCCATGGTCTACATCATTTATATATACTATGAATAGAAGTGGCCCAAGAACGGAACCCTGAGGAACTCCACTTGTAACATTTTTCAATCTAGAAATTTTTCCATTTAAAACAACTCTCTGTTTTCGACCATTCAACCAATTACTAGTCCAACTTAATAGGCTACCACTTATTCCGTGTAAAGCTAATTTAGTAAGTAGTCTTTCGTGGGGGACGGTATCAAAAACTTTTCCAAAGTCTAGATATATTAAATCTATATTGTTTCTTTTGTCATAATTCGATATAACTGTGTTGTAGAATTCGAGTAAGTTAGTCACGCAAGAACGTTTCCGTCTGAAACCATGCTGGCTATCATTTATCAAACGGTTACTTTCTAAATGATGTTCCATAGCATCTCTGATGATAGTTTCCATTATTTTCCCTACGATTGAAGTCAAACTTATAGGCCTATAGTTATTTAGCTTCTTTTTGTCACCTTTTTTGAATATGGGAGTAACGTTAGCTAGCTTCCATTCTCTTGGGACATCTCCGGATATGATGAATTTCTTGAAAATAAATTCTAATGGAACAACAATCTCATTTTTCATTTCCTTTACGATTCTTGGATGCCAACCGTCAGGCCCTGGTGTTTTATTAACTTTGAGTTTATCTATACACCTTTTAATTTTTTCTTTTGTTATATTTACCGTAGTAAGTTTACCCTAGACTTTTCACAGGTTTCAGTTTGGAATTCACTTTGAGGTGTTTCGTTTACGAATACCGAGCTAAACTAATTGTTTAAGATATTACACATTCCTTCATTTGAATATTCAAGTTGACCGTCAGCAGATAATAGTGGACCAATGTGATTCCTAACAACCTTTTTATCTCTAATGTAACTATAGAATTCTTTGGGATTCTCTTTGGATTTATCAGCGATGTTCATTTCGTATTGTCGTTTTCTTTTTCTTATTGTCTTTTTTAAATCTCTCTGTACTGATGCATAACTTTCATAGTCATTAGATGCACCCGAGCACTTATATTTCTTATAAGCCTGTCTCCTTTTTGCAATACTTTTTTCAGTTTCTTTGTCGAGCCACTTTGGGCGAGCCTGATTTGGGGGACGTCTATCCTTAAAAGGAATGTAAGTTTGAATCATCTTAGTGAGCGTATTTTGAAATACTTCCCACATCTGATCTACAGGTCTTTCGTTTAATTTTGCCTCCCAATCTGTAAGCTGAAGCTCCTGACGTAGTCCTATGAACTGAGCTTTAATGAAATCGGGTATTTTAGAAACATAAGTATCTATTCTAAAATTGTTTAGGAGTTTGAATCTAACTAAGTTGTGATCGCTATTTGCAACAGATTCACCAACTTCTACATCAGTTACCATACTTTCGCGGCTAGTGATCAATAGATCGAGTAAGTTTCCATATCTTGTGGGCTCTTTTACATGCTGAATTAAGTAATTGTCACCAAGAAAATCAATCAAGCGACTACCTATATGGCCATGTTCAAGGGTCATCCAATCAATGTCAGTAAAATTGAAATCACCTATTATCAATAAATCCCGGTTGCAGAAACTAGACAGTTCTTGAAATAACAGTTTGTCGTCTGCTAATGATAATGTCTTTGGCCTATATATTACACCTATATTCATTTTTTTTCCATTTTTTTGGGTTAACTCAACCCACAAACTATCATATGCATCCTGTTTCGCTTTCTCTAAAACACAAGCATGAATATTGTTTTTAACGTACAACAGAACACCCCCACCTTTCTTGTGGTTTCTATCCTGATGAAAGTATTTAAATCCCGCAATATTAAATTCAGCTTCGAACTCTGTACCATTTAACCATGTCTCAGTTATTCCTATCATATCGAGATTTTCGCTTTTGACATAACTAATAATAAAAGATAATCAAGCAAATAATAATAAACAGAGAAATGATAACAAAACAAACAATACAAAATAAGTGCTAGTCATTACAGCATCTTGCTTAGGTGTTTATCTAAATGATTCTTAAAGCTTCGAACTGAACTACATTGCACTGCCTCTGGAGAAAGCTTATTCCATTCATTAACTACATGGTTGGCGAAGTTGTTTCTACTCACTTCCAAATTAAATCTATTTCCAGGCAGTTTAGGACCATTGTTTATTGCCTGATTCTCATTTAGTGTGAAAATTTTGTCACTTTTGATGTTGTCAATTCCCTTTAGAATCTTAAAGACCTGTATCAAGTCTACGCTTTTTTAAGGAAAACAGATTCATATGTTTTAGTCAATCTTCGTATAATTTATTTTTGATGTTTGGAATCAGTTTTGTGGCTTGTACTTTTTACAATCTGTCAATGTCTTTAATGAGATTCGATGACCATACGTAAACAGCATATTCCAAATGTGGACGAACTAACGATTTATATAGCTTCTTAATGAGTGATGGACTTTTGAAATCAAAAGATCGCGCAATCAGTCCTAGAATCTTATTTGCTTTCTCAGAGGCTGAAATACACTGCTAAGATGATTTGAGATCGTTACTGATAATTACGTCGAGATCCTTTTCACTATCCGCTTTTGTTAACGAATTTCCAAATAACTTGTAATCGTACTTACTGTTATTTTTACCTACGTGCATTACCTTGCATTTACTTGTGTTAAATTTCATTAGCCACTTTTCAGACCATTGCTGTAATTTATCTAAATCTTCTAGAATGTCTAATTGGATTTAATTATCATTTCCCATATCCGCACAGTTTTGTATCATCACCAAATGTGGAAACAGTAGATTTTAGACCATGGTCTATATTATTTATATATACAATGAATAGAAGTGGCCCTGAAGAACTCCGCTTGTAACATTTTTCAATCTAGAAGTTTTTCCATTTAAAACTACTCTTTGTTTTCGATCATTTAACCAATTTCTAGTCCAACTTAATAGGCTACCACTTATTCCGTGTAAAGCTAATTTAGTAAGTAGTCTTTTGTGAGGGACGGTATCAAAAACTTTTCCAAAGTCTAGATATATTAAACCTATACTGTTTCTTTTGTCGTAATTCGAGATAACTGTGTTGTAGAATTCGAGTAAGTTAGTCACGCAAGAACGTTTCCGTCTGAAACCATGCTTGCTATCATTTATCAAACAGTTACTTTCTAAATTATGTTCAATAGCATCTCTGATGATATTTTCCATCATTTTCCTACGATTGAAGTCAAACTCATAGGCCTGTAGTTATTTGGTTTCTTTTTGTCACCTTTTCTGAATATGGGAGTAAGGTTAGCTAGCTTCCATTCTCTTGGGACATCTCCGGATATGATGGATTTCTTGAAAATAATTTCTAATGGAACAACAATATTATTTTTCATTTCTTTTAAGATGCCCTGGTGTTTTATTAACTTTGAGTTTCTCTATACCCCTTTTGTTTTTTTGTTTTTGTTATATTTACCGTAGTAAGTTTACCCTAGACTTTTCACAGGTTTCAGTTTGGAGTTCACTTTGAGGTATTTTGTTTACGAAAACTAAGCTAAAATAAGTGTTTAAAATACCACACATTCCTTCATTTGAATATTCAAATTGACCGTCAGCAGATATTAGTGGACCAAAGTGATTCCTAACAACCATCTTATCTCTAATGTAACTATAGAATTCTTTGGGATTCTCTTTGGATTTATCAGTGATATTCATTTCGTATTGTCGTTTTCGTTTTTTTTGTTTTTTTTAATCTCTCTGTATTAATACATAACTTTGATAGTCATTGATGCACCCGAGCACTTATATTTCTTATAACCCTTCTCTTTTTAGCAATATTTTTTTCAGTTTCTTTGTCAACTAAGTTGTGATCGCTATTTGGAACGGTTTCACCGACTTCTATATCGGTTATCATGCTTTTGCGGCTAGTGACCAATAGATCGAGTAAGCTTCCATGTCTTGTGGGTTCTTTTACATGCCGAACTAAGTAATTGTCACCGAGAAAATCAATCAAGCGACTACCTATATGGCCATGTTCAATGGTCATTCAATCAATGTCAGTAAAATTGAAATCACCCATTATCAGTAAGTCCCGGTTGCAGAAACTAGGCAGTTCTTGAAACAACAGTTTGTCCTATGCTAATGATAATATCTTTGACCTATGTATTACACTGATATCGTACCAATTTATAAAGGAGGAAGTAAGGAAAGCCCAACAAATTACAGACCAGTTTTCCTTACAAGCACGGTAGCCAAAATTTGTGAAAAAGTTATAAAAAGTAGATGGATAAAACATCTGGAGGAGAACAATATACTAAATACGAGACAAGTCGGATTGAGACAGGAAAGATTATGTACCACAAATTTTATATGTATTTACTCAAGACTACTAGATATAATACAAGAATGGGACAGATGGGTTGATTGTGCTTTCCTAGATTTACAAAAAGCTTTTGAAAATTTTCCATACAAAAAAATAGTAAGAAAACTGGAAACCATAGTAGGAATACAAGGAAAACTACTGAAATAGATGGAGGACTTTTGCACGGAAGAAAAATGAGGGTAGTGCTCAGAGATAAGAGTTCTACTTGGGAAGAGGTAATCAGTGGAGTTCCACAAGGATCACTATTGGTTCCAATAATGTTTCCTATTTATGTGAATGACATGGACGAGGGTGTGGAATGTTACATGAACTTCTTTGCAGATGATGCAAAATTGTGTACTGGAACGGACTGTGACTCACTACAGAGAGATCTGAACAAGGCTTGGGAATAGAGTCAGAAGTGGAAAGTGGACTTCAACATTAAGAAATGTAGTATAATGGAAAATTTAAAAAAAAAATAATAAAAAAAAATATATCAGTACAATATACAATCGGTGAAAAGGAAGTAAAAATGGGATCTGAAAAAGACCTGGGAATAATCATCAAAAAGGATGTCCCCTGACAAACATATAAACAAAATTGTCGGCGAAACCTAACTTACTAAGATCAATAAAAGTGGTTTTTACTTATTTGGATGAAGAAATAGTAAAGAAAATATTAGTCACACTGATAAGGCCAAAATTGGAGTACGCAGCGACACTATGGTCACCCAGTCCCAAAAAGAATATAAGGAAAATTGGGAGAATCCAGTGAGCAACTACGAAGATGGCCGCCCCAACACTGCCTAAACTGTCATATGAAGACAGATTGTCAAAATTTGAATTACTGACTCTGGAAGAGAGGTGACTTGTTGACCATCTCGAAGTCCTTGGTAGAGACGACTTGATAAATTGGGATAAGAGAAACATGATAAAACATGGAAAGAAACTCAGAAAAGACAGTTATAGAAGAGACATGAAAAAGGACAGCTTTTCCCACTGAGTGGTGGATGTATGGAACATACTAGACGAGATAATAGTGTGTGCAAAAACGATATAAGAATTTAAGAACAAATTAGATATGGCGAAACGGGACACTACGAGTGTAGCTCCCCTTCCCGGGAGATGCAGCTAGGTAAATACTAGGTAAATACACGCACATACACACACAAAATTCAAGGTAAGATTTGACAGCTGGAGAAAGAGACGGGAACCAATGAACATTGTTCCAAAACCATACGATTCTCGTCAAATGTTGTGATTTTCGGTGGAAAGAATCTGGACACTTGTGCTTATACATCGGGGGTAGCCATCATGTCCCGTGTTGGCTGCCCTTAAGGTCCGAAGTATCTGAAGATCATCAATGAAAAACTTTCATCGGCCAGTGTTTAACAGATTCCAAGAAGATTCCAAGAAAACAAAGAACACGGCAACTGCCGATAGACTAAGTAACTGCGCATGCGCATCGCGAGTCGTGGGCAGGGAAGGCCATGATACCTCATTAAGCTTTTTCGGACCGTGTCGTCGACATCTCCTCTAGAAGGCAGCACTCTTCCTTCTCGTCCGACCCCACTCCTCTTCATGGTAAGTTCCGAAAAAGTTTTTGGCCGTTTCCATTCTCTATCTTTCCCGTGTAAGTTAGAGAAATGTGGCGGCTGTGGTTTTTTGTGCGCGGGGACTTAGAACTTTCGGGGTTGTTCCACTTGTGTACTCCCTACGTTCTTTTTCCTCTCGCTAGATTAACCTCCGTTTTCTTTTTATCGATCCTGTTGTTAGATTTTGCGTTCCGTCGTCTCGACGTACCACATTTTCTAACAATGGGTGGTTTTTGTTGTCCCATGCCGTCCTGAGGCCCGTGCGTGGGACCTCCTTGGTGTGATGAGGGTGTGTGCTCACCACACTAGGGTTAGCAGTCTCTTCCCCCCCCCTCCTCGGAATCGGTTGTTCCCTGGGTACTCCGTTTTCCTTTGAGGTTTGGGGGACCTCTGGACGTTTGTTTCAGAGTAGACTCCTCTCGTTTTTACCGTCGTTTCCTAGCCAGTTACGCCCGGTCTCGAGAGTACGAGTTCGGTTGTTCCCTGGGTACTCCGAACTCGTGGATGCGTGCTTCCACGCACCCCATAGTAGCTCTTGCTACGCTACTTGGTTCGTGATCTTAGCATCACCCTGAACCCACGCGGACCCTGTCCGCTGTCCCCTCTTGGCAAGGGTGGACAACATTGGCCCGACACGTCACACACTCTCCCCCGTGCCGGGCTACTGCCGTCGCATCCCGTCCCGCGAGGGACGGGTCGCGCCACCCTCCTAGCGTGGGTGACTACCCCGTTCCGGGGCACGGCTCTCACCAACACCAGTCGCCCACTGAGCTATCCTGGTGTTGGTACCACGACGTTTCCTAGCCAGTTACGCCTGGTCTCGAGAGTACATGTTCGGTTGTTCCCTGGGTACTCCGAACTCGTGGATGCGTGCTTCCACGCACCCCGTTCCGGGGCACGGCTCTCACCAACACCAGTCGCCTACTGAGCTTTCCTGGTGTTGGTACCGCGACGTTTCCTAGCCAGTTACGCCCGTTCTCGAGAGTACGTGTTCGGTTGTTCCCTGGGTACTCCGAACTCGTGGATGCGTGCTTCCACGCACTCCATAGTAGCTCTTGCTACGCTACTTGGTTCGTGATCTTGGCATCACCCTGAACCCACGCGGACCCTGTCCGCTGTCCCCTCTTGGCAAGGGTGGACAACATTGGCCCGACACGTCACACACTCCCCCGTGCCGGGCTACTGCCGTCGCATCCCGTCCCGCGAGGGACGGGTCGCGCCACCCTCCTAGCGTGGGTGACTACCCCGTTCCAGGGCACGGCTCTCACCAACACCAGTCGCCCACTGAGCTATACTGGTGTTGGTACCACCCTCTGGGTGTTTTTTGTCGATGTACGGAGTTTTGGGCAACCCGTACCTCTCGAGTCACGTTTTAGAATTGTTAGTCACTCCTTCATTGGTGGACTACTTCTAACTCCGTGCATTTTATCTTTTCAGGCAGAAGGTGCTGACCTGATCTGTTCTCAGGATGGCTGCACCGCTAAGGTGGCTAGAGACGGCCACCTCGCCTGCTCCACGCACTCGCCCTGTTTCGTAGACTTCCGCTACGACCCAACAGCCTGCCCCCAGTGTGAGTGTTGGGTGCAACAGTTGAGGCTCTACCCTAAAGACACTAGACCGGCTCCGCCCCTTCTAGTGTCCCTACGGGCGGTGTGGCAGCACCTGAAGAAGGAAGCACAAAAGCGGGGCAGCCCGCGGGTAGAGGTTGCTGTTCAAGCCCTGGCCCTGGAGCTGGGTCTCGTCAGGGCCCGTACGGTGTCTGGAGGCACCTCTGCCTCTCCTGAGCGTGCCTCATCTCAAGCAAGGCAACACTCTACCCCTAGGAGACGGTCACGCTCTCGTATCCGCTCCATTTCTAGGAGAAGCTCCACCTCGGGCCTCCACTCCCACTCCCGTCCTAGCTCTCGGCCTACCCGCCGCTCTCGCTCTCCACACCAGTGAAATGAGGAGCTACGCCCCTCGCCTGGGCGACGCTCCCCCTCGCCTACCCGGGACTGTGACACACCTCGTTCACGCTCGTCTCCTCACGCGCACACTCCCTCGCCTACCCGAGACCGTTTCTCCTCGAGTTCAGTGTCGCTCTCCCCTTTCCTAGTGTCTCTTCCCCCACCGGCCTCGCCGCGTAAGAAACACAGTTCTAAGAATAAGAGTAGGAGCAACGGGAAACCTCACTCCCCTTCTTCCTCCTCGTCTGCTCCCTCCTCATCGAGAGTGGACAGGCACCATAGACATAGACGGTCTAAAGGTCACAGGAGGTGGTCACTCTCCGGATCCCGCTCTCCTAGGGCCACCAAGAGGCCTAAATTTTCTCTCCTCTCAGAGGTGCCGGGCTTAAGGGAAGAGATACTGAACCTGATCCGCCAGTCGCTACCCTCTCAGCTGTGGTATCATACTACTCCGCCTGCCCCGGGACCGGCACAAGCCCTCGCTACCGGTCCGGCCCGCTCCTCTCCACCTCCCTCACCGAGCTTCGCCTTGTCACATTCGAATGACGACGCGGACTGGGAGGAAGAAGATGAGCCTATAACTAACTTCGTGCCTTACAACTGGGCCCCTCTACCGTCTACGTGGTCGACGAAACACGAAGGAGGAAAGCTGATAGCGCTTGCCCCGGATCCTACCTCTCCATCTGGTTTTGTGATTCGGACTGACGTCCTCATCAGTATCTCTACGGACGACAAAGGTGACCAGCGTATATCCTACAAACTGAAACCCTGGCCACAGGCGGAGCAGACACCACAGCAACCAAAGTTTATTGAAAAGACGTGCTTTGATGCTGTCAGAGCTATGCTCATGAATCCTCTACTGTTCCCCGCCGACGTGTCACCCGTGTATAGAGAGCATGAGATACCGATGCTTCGCATGCCCGTCTCGTCCTTCTTCCCCGCTGAGGCAAAGGGGAGAAATATGGACGCGTCTGCACTGGTTAAGACGGCCTCTCTCTCTACTAAGTCCGCTCCATCTAAACATCCAGCACTACCATCTGTGCCCATCTTGTGTAGACCCTGCTCTACCCAGGATACTTTGGCGAGGTATGCAAACTACCTCCGATGCTCTCTCGCTCCCGTCCAGACTCAGTGAGCCAGAGAGTAAACTGGCCACTAAGGAGAAATCGGCCAAGACAGAACTGGCCCACTCTCTCTCGGTGTTTTCACTGACCTCCACCCTGACACAAGCTCTACGCTCCCTGGCTAGCAAAGTGCACACCGCCTCCGACGGTCAACTCAGGGACACCTTGAACCTCCTGAGTGAAGTGGGCTAGCAGACGGCGTCGCTAGTAGCAACAGCCCTACCCCACGCAGTCCGTGCCTTCGCCGAGGCCAGGGCCGACTCCCGCCGCTCCGCAGTGAAGTCGGTACCCGCGGCGGCTAGACAGTGTCATCAGGACCAAACCACTCTCGCTCGACCTGTTCGACCGGGAAGCTACGGACCGAGTACTTGCAGCCAACAGGGGCACAAGGGCAACCGCCCCGGCACTCGCTCCTTTCCGCAACGCAGCAAACAGCGTGGAGCGAACCAGTCGAGACATGGTAAAGGGGGCGCGCCGGGCCAACAGAGACGGCACCGTAAGCAGCCCTCCTCCACCAATATCAAGCGCTCCACCGACACAGCTCCCCAGACCGCCCAGCACACCAAGGCGTAACCAAGGGAGAAGTGAGGCAGTGAGGGGCTGCCTACGGGGATGGGACCACGCATGGCCCTCCCATGGGAGGGCAGCCCACACCATCAAACACGACCTAACCTGGCCCTGAGAACAGCTGTCTCCTCTACGTCGTACGCCCCCAGATACCGAGGTCTCAGCAGACGTCTTCCACCACGTCAGACCCATGGTGGAGAAGGGTGTGGTAGAGAAAGCTCTCGAAGATCGTCACCTCGGTCCTCGCGGACCAAGGGGCGGCGACCCTCGTATACCTAGACGACGGGCTAGTATACTCTCCCTCTCGAGAGAGGACACTAACGAGCGTATCGGTAGCTATAAGAGTATTAGGGGAGATGGGCTTCCTCTTAAACCTGCCCAAGTCCTCCTTAGTACACCTCACAACAGCTGGAGTGGCTCGGTATCCAAGGGGATACGACTATAGCGACGCTGTCTTTGTCGCAAAACAACATCAGGAAGACTATCAAAAGCCTTCGCCGAGCCGCCTTCTCCCACACACTCTCCAGACGGCAGTGGGAGACGCTGCTCGGGATTCTCAACTTCGCCGCTCCCACGTTCCCCCTGGGTCGCCTCATGCACCGCCGCCTCACGCTGGAAGTCAACGCGGCCATACCCACCATGCACAGGGACAAACAGAAGCTTGTCCCTCCCGTCCTGCACACGCTACTGCGTGGCTGGTTAAGCCACGCCTCGTGGCGTTCCGCTGTACCCTGGCTACCACCCCTCTACTCCCTCACTATCACCTCGGACGCATCACGTGGGCTAGGGGTACCAGTCCGATCGGGGCCACCAGAGTTGCGGCCCCTGGCCATCAGGACTGAGAGAGGCGCACTTAAATACCAGGGAACTTTGGGTGGTCCTCCGTTTCCTTCAGGACGAACCCAGCCTACCAGACAAAGCAGTCAGACTGTGCCTAGACAACTTCGCGTCACCCACCAACACTCATCTACCACAGTTCCTGTCACTAGCGGTACGGACCCAGGCAGGAGGCCCGGACGCGCTGACAGTTGACTGGAACAGGTGGGACTACATATACCTCTTCCCTCCCCCGGCGACGAAGATGCTGGTACACACCATCAGCAAGCTCAGGGGCTACCGAGGCAAGATGCTGCTGGTGTCTCCACTGTGAAAGGCTCAGCCGTGGTACGTAACTCTCCACAACTGGTGCCCCAATCCGCTCCTACTAGGCTCAACGTGCCTCGCGCAGCACGTAGCGGATCAGCTGCGCTAATCCTTAAATCTTCACGCTTGGTGTTTCTCAAAGCCGGACTCTCCTCGCTCTTTCCACCTAGCGTAGTTGACACCATGATAGCCGCTCACAGACCCTCCTCCATCATTCAATATGAGTCATGCTGGCGGAGGTTTCAGTCTTTCCTCACCAGGGAGAAAGTGAAGCTGGTTTCACAGGCGTCTTGGCTTTCCTCGCCTGGCTGGGCAACAGCACCAACCGAGCGCCTTCCACGGTAGCTTCCCACCACTCGGCCCTTGCAGACCCGCTCAAGTTCAGCTTGGGTATCAGGGTGCACACTAGGGCACTAAAACTGCTCCTCAGGGGTCTGAGAGCTAAGCGCCCACCTTCTCGTAGGGTCACCCCAAAATGGTCGCTCCACAAAGTGCTACAGTTTTTAAAGACCCGTCTTGTTCCATTGAACAGTGCGGGCTACCTCATGAGAGCACTCTTTCTCATCGCCCTAGCTACAGGATTCAGGTCCTCTCAGCTAGCATCACTCACCAGACACCCTCAGTTCTCTCAACCGGCCTAAGGACGGTTCCTCTCTTACACTGTCACCCTCTCCGGCCTTCCTCGCTAAGAATGAGACATCAGAGAGCCTAATCGCTCCCATCACCATTCCCGCTCTCTTAGAGGGTGGCAGACCTCTCCCTCTGTGCCCCGTGGCAGCCTACAGAGACTACCTACGTGACACACCACGGGTTAGCCCGGAGCACCTTTTCTACAATTCCACGTCGCTCAAACCACTCAAGGCTAGAGCGATAGCCGCCCTGCTTTGCAAGGTTATCAACCTAGCAGACCCGGGTAAGGCACCAAGAGCACACGCGATTAGGGGTCTCGCAGCCTCTCTCGCGTTCCTCCGTACCCATTCGGTGGATAAGGCACAGAATCTGGGTGGATGGGCTTCCACTACCTCGTTCCGCACCAGGTACCTGATACACACGGTACGCCCGTCTCCCTGCGTAGCCATGGGTACCAGGCTACTCCTAGACGCGCCTCTCTCGCCTCACCCCCCTCAGACTGCCTGCACCTCCCCTCCGACCTCTCAGAGTCTAGGTCAGCAATCCACCTCTCTCTCCTAAAAGGGAGGGGGGGGGGGCAAGTGAAGAGACAGGAATTAGCTCGCATACCATAGGAAGTGGGTACAGCGTACCGGAAACCTCTCTCCCTCTTGGGAAAGGTTACCAGTGCCTCTGTTCTATAACCCCCTTTTTACACGATCATTTAAACATAATAAACTTATGTTTTATATATCGTTTTTATGCATCTCTTCCTAGGTTACTTTACTGGGGCAGGATCGGCATTACTCCCCACAGCATTCAGGCTCCTCCCAGCCAGCCGCTTCAGATGCAAGCACAAGTGTCCAGATTCTTTCCACCGAAAACACAACTTTGTAGTGGTTTACCACTAAAAGTATATTTTTCGGGGGATGAATCTGGACACTTACATATTCACCCCCCCTCCTCCCAGGCCTTCTGCCTTGTTGAGTTTGCTTGCTATGGTTAATGAGGTATCATGGCCTTCCCTGCCCACGACTCGCGATGCGCATGCGCAGTTACTTAGTCTATCGGCAGTTGCCGTGTTCTTTGTTTTCTTGGAATCTTCTTGGAATCTGTTAAACACTGGCCGATGAAAGTTTTTCATTGATGATCTTCAGATACTTCGGACCTTAAGGGCAGCCAACACGGGACATGATGGCTACCCCCGATGTATAAGCACAAGTGTCCAGATTCATCCCCCGAAAAATATACTTTTAGTGGTAAACCACTACAAAGTTGTGATTTGAACAGCAGCAAGACGACTTCGCTTGCAGTATTCTAGACTACCATGAGGACAATTCAACAACGTGTCTAGTGTTCATGTAGGTTTAACTTCTCTTAGATTCGTCATTCAGTCTCAATATATGACGCAAAGGTGATTTGACATTTGGAGATTGGAACTCATTTGAGTCGCGTATGTGCTTAAGTAAATACACACACACACGTACATATGCCTAGGCACACACACACACACATATATACAAACATATATACACATACACACACACACACACGCACACACACACACACGAACACACACACGCACACGCACACACACACACATACACACACACACACACACACACACACACCACCCAGGGCTAAAATAATAATATCAGTATCGCTGCGCTGCAGGTTGTTACTCCAACTCTCGTGGGAGGGGAGTTGGGGGTGTGTGCATGTAAGGTCACAGCATTACCCATAGGTCGGTCATATACGAGCTCTGAGCTCTTCCAGGAGGGAAATATCTGTCGATTACGAGTCTAACACGTGATCCAAAGACCATAGTGAAAGACCATGGTGAATCACACACACACGTCGTTCGTCATAGTGACAATACGCATATATTGGCGCTCCTGAAATACTTTAAGAAAACGTAACGTACCGTCATAGAATACCTAGGGTATGATATATGGAAAGGGGAAAGCTCGTGGATATCCGGAATGATTCATTTACAACGTAAATAGTGTGTAATTGAAGTGAAATGGAAGAAAACGTTGACGGGCCAGAGGAACCACAAGATGGCAGTCTGTCACGTTACAATGTAAACGTGTACCTAGAGCCATCTACCGGCGCAAGGGCGAACCAAAATGCAAACATAGGTTTTAGATTACCAAGAGGTACAAAAAGGTTTCTACTTGATAATGGCGATGAGGGTCATTTCTCTGTATTTAGTGATTACGAAAGAGGGCTCTTTAGTAGAGTTATAGACATAGAGAGGAACATGAGAAATATGAACAATTCGTGGAGGCAGGAAACTAACGATCTACGGAAGACGAACAAATGCCTAAAAGTGAGTGACTTATAAAAGTAAACACGGAAATAAAAGAAGAGGTAAGTGCACTAAGAAAAGAACTGGCCGAGTTAAAATGTGAAAATGAGAGGTTGAAAAAATAATGAAAACACAAATAACGAGACCATAAGGAAAGAGGTGGATGAACGGATAAAAGCAATGACCGTGGAAGCAGGAAAAAACATAAGAGAAGATGATTTGCCACAGCTCAGAAATTATTGAAAAAAAAAACAAAGAAGATAGAATAATTTTAAAGAAATAGTTTATCAGCAAATGCAGAAGGACAAAGATGCCGTCATTGAGATAATTAAGGAAAAAGAAAATTTATCAAAGGATACAGTAGACAAAAAAGTGTGTAGTAATATATGGTCTAAAGGAAAAACATAACCCAAATTGGTTCCTGAGAGATAAAGAGGACAGAGAATTGGCAAGAACTGTTCTAAAAGTAGTACAAAATAAAGAACAAGAATTAAAAAAAAACACGGGGACCGAGACAACACAGTTCTATTGGAGTGTTAGATATGAGACTGAAAAAATGGTATATTCCAGAAAAAAGAAAGGTTCAGAGAACGATATGGGGGGAACAGAAAATCAAAACTGGTTTATACCAACATAGATGGATTAATCTCAGGATTGAACAAACAAAACGATAACTTGTCAGAAGCAAAACTAGACGTAATGGGAATTGTGAAGACAAAATTAAGGGGTATAATAGTATCAAACACTGTTGGTCATGGATTATATAATCACTGGCTTAGAAATAGGGAAGAGAAATAAGATGGAGGAGTCAAGTTCCTGGTTAAGAAAAACTTAAATTTGACGAAAGTTACATATGGAGAGAACAGGGTAGAGGTGATCTCAATAAGAGTTGAAGATAGCGACATAAAAAGTAGAAAGTTTGCAGTGATTTACGTGCCCCCAAAAACGAGGTCTTGGAGAGATAGAGATTATTTCAAAATGTTAGAGGATACAAAATCTTCATTAAACTAGATGCTGAAGGATGGAAACAAAGTGGTACTCATGGGAGACTTTAATTGCAAGGAAATATGTTGAGAAGAGATGACAGTGAAAGGTGGAGATGATCAATGGGGAAATGTATTACTTGATATGACTATAGAACATACAATGATACAATGGGTAAAAGAAAACACTAGATTTAGAAATAACAGAGAACTGTTGAGACTAGATTTATTATTTACATTAGAACCTGAAATAGTAGACAAAATTGAATGCAAGACACCAATTACGAAGAGTGACCACATACTATTCGAGTTAGAACTAAAGGAGGAAATGTATATAGGGACAAATGAGAAACACAGAAAGGGAAGTCTGATTTATAGTAAAACGGACTTTGAGAAACTTAGGAATTTTTTCTTAAAACGAACTGGGAAAATTCTACAAGGAAAAAACACAAGTGGAAGAAAAATGGATGATTCTGATAAAAATCTATAAAGGAGTGGATAAATATATCCCAAAGCAAAAACAGAAAAAGTGTATATTAAGTGTTGGTTTAATGAAATGGAGCGAAGCGAAAGACAGAAGAGATAAAACTTGGAAAAGATGGAGAAAAGACAAAAAACCTAGAAAGTGGCAATTTTATATTAATCAAAGGAATGAATATGTAAAAGTACGCAGGGAAGAAAAAAGAAACTATGACAAAGACATAATAGAAAAATGTAAGGATCAGCCAAAACTATTCTATAGATATGTAAATGGTAAACTAAAAAATAAATAGGAAATAGTGAAACTATGTCAAGGGAATAAGGAATACACAGAATATAAAGAAATGGCGGAAGTTATGAGCAAACACTTCAAGTCGGTTTTCACTAGAGAAAAATTGCAACATAGGGATAAAGGAGAGAAATTACCCCCCCCCCCCATGAGGGAAATAATAGTAACACGTAAAGAAATAATGAGTCAAATAATAAACCTTGATGTCAGGAAATCTCACGGCACGGATAGAATAGCAAATTGGATATTAAAAGAATGTAAAGAGGAAATAACAGAAAAAAATACATAACAAGTTGCTCACTCAAAGAAAGGAAAATACCAGAAGACTGGAAAAATTCTGATATCGTAATAATTTATAAAGGAGGAAATAAGGAAGACCCAACAAATTACAGACCGGTTCCCCTTATAAGCATGATAGCTAAAATATGTGAAAAGGTTATAAGAAGTAGATGGATAAAACACCTGGAGGAGAACAATATACTAAATCCGAGACAAGTCGGATTGAGACAGGGAAGATCATGTACCATAAATTTGATCTGTTTTTACTCAAGACTACTAGACATAATACAAGAATGGGACGGATGATTTGATCGTGCGTTCCCAGATCTATAAAAAAATATATTGATCGTGCGTTCCCAGATCTATAAAAATATATATTGATCGTGCGTTCCCAGATCTACAAAAAAATATAAAGTCCCATACAAAAAAAAACTATTAAGAAAATTGAAAACCATAGGAGGAATACAAGGAAATTACTGAAATGGATGGAGGAATTTTTGCATGGAAGAAAAATGAAGGTGTTCTCAGAGATAAGAGTTCTACTTGGGAAGAGGTAATTAGTGGAGTTCCACAAGGATCAGTATTGGCTCCAATAATGTTTGCTATCCATATGAATGACATGGACGAGGGTGTGGAATGTTACATGAACTTCTTTGCAGATGATGCAAAATTGTTAAAGAAAGTGAGTGCTGAAACGGACTGCGACTCACTACAGAAAGATATGAGCAGGGCTTGGGAATAGAGTCAGAAGTAGGAAGTGGACTTCAACATAAAGAAATGTAGTATTATGGAATTTTGAAGAAGTAAATATATATATATATCAGTACAATATAGAATTGGTGAAAAAGAAGTAACAAAAATGGGATCTGAATAAGACCTGGGAGTGATCATCACAAAAGATATGTCCCCTAACACGTATATAAACAAAATTGTCGGCAAAACCTATAACTTGTTAGAATTAATAAAAATGGTTGTTACTTACTTGGGTGAAGAAATGATAAAGAAAATATTAATCACACTGATAAGGCAAAAATTGGAGTATGCTGGAGTATGCAGCAACATATGGTCACCCAGTACTAAAAAAAATATAAAGAAAATTGAGAGAATCCAGAGATCAAAAATGTCATATGAAGAAAGAGTGGCAAAACTAGAACTACCGACTCTGGAACAAAGAAGAGAAAGAGGTGATTTGTTGACCATCTACAGAATTATGAAAGGTGTAGAAATCCTTGATAGAGACGATTTACCAATTGGAATAAGAGAAATACAAGAATACATGGAAAAAATCTCAAAAAGGACAGATATAGAAGAGATATAAAAAAAAATTCCCCACAGAGTGGTGGATATATGGAACATACAAGACGAAACCATAGTGTGTGCAAAAACGACACAAGAATTTAAGAGCATATTAGATATGGCGAGATACAGAGACGGGACACTACGAGCGTAGCTCCCTTTCCCGTAAGATACAAATAGGTAGATACAACTAGATAAACACACGCACATACGCACGCGCGCGCATAAATATACGTACACACACAGACACGCACACACATACACACACAGAAACACACACACACACACACGCACATATATATATATACATATATATATATATTTATATATATATATGTGTGTGTGTGTGTGTGTGTGTGTGTGTGTATACACATACATACACATGGAGTAGCAGAGTAACTGGGGCGGAAACCGTCACCTTTGTCCTATTATGCGCTTTGGAGACTGTTGGGGTAGGTAATTAACAATCACCGCCGGGAATCGGAGAGAAATCAGCACGTTCCCGATGAAGCCATCAGCGCACATAGAATTAGTGCGTTCACAAATAGAGAAATTAGGTTGTCAACCGGTTTGCTTTGTGGTTGAAACTATGAACAAAGCAAATTTATTTGGACAACAGGGCCATCAAACTACCCTACAAGATGTCCGTCTGTGCTACCACTAAATTACTTTTAAAAGGCCAAATCAGTGTCGCCTACAACGACCAAAACAGCATGTTTGAAAAGGTGCTAAATGTCCCCACTCCCCCAAGTGTTAGGGACGACAGCAACCCAGGTGTTTATGAATTACCTTGGCAAGGTTGTGATAGAGTACACTGGAGTCAAACAGAAAATTACAAGCTAGGTTGAAAGAGCACAAATATTTGACAAGAAATATCCAAGATTACTCAATAATGTTTCATCACACCGGCGATTTGAATCATCGTATTGACGAGGAAATTAATCTATTCCCCTCCCGGTCTTTAATAATTTCAAAGGACAATAATTTCCTGACTCCACGACATGCCTTGTTTCAATCTAACGAGCCATCTTCCAAAGTTATCCACCCTTATCCTGTATACTATGCTTGCTGGCAGTATCGTCGGAAACGTGCTGGTCTTGCATTCGTTTAGTTGTGGATTTGAATCGCCCACTTATCTCTGATTCCCAGCAGTGACTACTGGTGACCTGTTCCAACAATCCAAGTGCATGAGGCAAAGGTGATAGCTACTCAGCGCCTCCTAGCGTGGGCCCCTCACCTTCCACCTGCCTACTGGTTATCAATCACCTGTACTCTCCTGACGGAGAGACGTGGGGCTTAAGGCCGCTTAAGTTCCCTTACCTGTGTTTATTTAACATGTATATATTTTCCTTCTCATCCTCTTGTATGTAACTGCTAAAGAGGAACACATTTTGTGATCGCAATATACAGCACCTACAGCGCTTCTCATTTCCTTTTCTTTAATATTAGTTTTTTTAGTATATTTTTACGAATGTATCATTACAGACTTCGTTTTTGTAGATATAGGTTTCCAACTACGAGTTTCGTAGTTTTCTTTTCTTAGATATAAAACAGGGAATGGGGAAAGGACAGTAAAGAAGTGGTGATATCAACTGTGACATCATTTGTGTTTGCGACGACTTTCCAACACAGCGACCAAATTGGGCCGCTTATCGAAGCTTTCCTGCTGCTTGGGTGTTGTCAGTTCCGCTAATTGGCTGCGGCATTAAAGCGTTGGGAAGTGACAACTAACTGCCAACAAACGACACGGGAGTGTCTTTGCTGACACTCTCCGAATCGTTGACACCTTCTACATAGTGACAGCCTTTATATATAGCATTTTGTCCAGATGAAGGAGAGGACTCGAGGCGCCATTTTACCCCGTGTCCACCCGGTAGACACGGTAAATTGTAGACTCTCACCGGTGCCTGCAGGACCTCGTGTGGTACCAGCTCCCCCACAACACCCTGGGTAAGTAAAACACTTTTCTCACTCCGCCGAGGGTTGTGCTGGTGAAGAGTAAGGAAGAGGGGGATGGGGGGAAGAGCTCCTCCGCAGGAAGACAGATCTGGCGAAGTGATACTCCCACGTCACCCGGCGAGGACTCACACGATTTAGCCTCGCGAGGAGTAATAAAAAACGCGTTTGTGGGGCGACGCCCAGCGATTAGCCTGTTCGGATCATTTGCATCCCATGAAGAATGAAAGCAGGGCTTCAATTAGCCAATTTCCTTTCCCTGGGAACCCCTCGCACCCCCACGCCTCGCCTCCCACTCCCGTCAGCCCTCAAGGAAGACATCTTGTCGTCCGTTGGGTTTGTACGCCAAGTAGGCTAACCATTATCCATTTCCGTACGTAAACACGCTCACAAGCAGTAGATTAACACGTGCGTGTGCGCACGCGTGCTCAAGCACGTTCGGGCAGAAATACACACGCACACGCGTACAAGCACGAATATACATACATATCTATGTGCATGCGGACATACACGTAAACATAATCACATATATACATTAATACATACATACATACATACATACATACATACATACAGACATACATGCATACATGCATACATACATGCATACATGCATACATACATACATATATACATACATACATACATACATACATACATACATACATACATACATACATACATACATACTTCTATACACGCATACATACATATCTAAACACATACACGCATACATATATACAGTACATACATACATACATACATACATACATACATACATACTTCTATACACGCATACATACATACATATCTAAACACATACACGCATACATATATACATACATACATACATACATACATACATACATACATGCATACATAAATTCATACATACATACATGCATACATACATACATACATACATATTATACATACATACAACCATGTATAAATACATATATATACATACATACATACATACCATACATAAATACATATATACATACATACATATATACACATACAGTATATATGTGTACATGCGTACATACATACATGCATACATACATACATACATACTTCTATACACACATACATACATACGTATATAAACACATACACGCATGCATATATACATACATTCATTCATACATACATACATACATACATACATACATACATACATACATACATACATACATACTGTACATACATACAGCCATGTATAAATACATATATATATATATATATATATATATATATATATATATATATATATATATATATATATATATGCTAATAAGAACACGGGTACGTGTGTTCACTTATGCAAAGTAGACCACTTGGAAAAAGAAACTAACGAAGCAGAACGCTTTCGTATATTACATCTCCAGTGCAAAAAGTACATAGTTAATAGAAATACATAAATTATATATACATGAGAAAGGAACAAGGACAGTTTACATAAGAGTAGAAGACATGTACCCCCTGGAAGGCGGTCAAGTCAGGTCGCAAGGGTCAATGCGTCCACTAATGAGGGTGAGGCGACATTAGGTCACAATCGCAAGGTTACATTTTACCGGTTACTATTTTGCTTATTTCTTGACAGATAAAATTGTCAAGTTTATGTAAGCCCTTGTGTAGATTGGTATTTTGATCACTGGTAGTATGGATCAAACTACACGCTACTGTTTCTTACTGTTATGTTGTTAGTATAATAGATTACATGGACATTACCCCAATCAACTGGATGATTATATATTCAATTCAACATGCTTGAAGATTCCACTGGAATTATTGCCATCCCCAACATTTTTTTTTTTTTTTTTTATATATGTTGTTCAATTCTAATGTTTAAGGGTTTGGTAGTTTGACCTATGTGGAATTGATTACACATTTTCCAAGGAATTTTATAAATGCATCCTTTTTTAACTTCAATACTATGATTGATGAGCATATGTTTTACTATACTATCATTTTTAAAAACTACCTTTACGTCAAATCTTTTTAATAATTCTGTAACACGTGTGCTCTTTTGGCACAACACAACACAGCACAACATGACAAAAGACCACAAAAAGCAGATTTAAGAAATAATACTTCAGTTATTTACCGTACAAATGATCACCGCAGACTACAAATAGCAGAAGCTGTTTTAATTGAAAAACTCAGACCACCCTTAAACACACAGGAGAACCAATTGATACTTTCCTAAAAAAAAACGGACTTGAACACCATAGTGACGTTTCATCACAACAGTCACGGACGAAAAATCACAGCTCACTCGGCGAGGTCATTTCTAACTTGTGAACATATTGTCCAAGATGATTAAAATATTCACTATTACCACCTAGCTGAAAAAGAGGTAAGAGACCTCGAAATCTGCACACACTGGTTCCCAGATGAATATCGAAAACTTCTGTTCCACATTGAACAATGAGGAAAAAAAGGTCTTCCGCAATTTTGAGCGATCAGCTACACAGATCGTCAGAACGTCAGCGGCTATTCAATTTAACAAGAATTGTAACAGAGAGAAGATTACTCCAAGAATATTATTATTATTATTATTATTATTATTATTATTATTATCATTATTATCATTATTATTATTATCATTATTATTATTATTATTATTATTATTATTATTATTATTATTATTATTATTATTATTATTATTATTATTATTATTATTATTATTATTATTATTATTATTATTATTATTATTATTATTATTATTATTATTATTATTATTATTATTATTATTATTATTGTTATTGTTATTATTGTTATTGTTGTTATTATTGTTATTGTTATGATCATTATTACCATCATTATTATTATTATTATTATTATTATTATTATTATTATTATTATTATTATTATTATTATTATTATCATTATTATTATTATTATTATTATTATTAATATTATTATTATTATTATTATCATTATTATCATTATTATCATTATCATCATTATCATTATTATTATCATTATCATTATTATTATCAATATTATTATCATTATCATTATTATTATCATTATCATTATTATTATCATTATCATTATTATTATCATTATTATTATCATTATTATTATTATTATTATTATTATTATTGTTATTATTATCATTATTATTATCATTATCATTATTATTATCATTATTATT
This sequence comes from Oratosquilla oratoria, assembly GCF_046742065.1. Taxonomy (NCBI): domain Eukaryota; kingdom Metazoa; phylum Arthropoda; class Malacostraca; order Stomatopoda; family Squillidae; genus Oratosquilla; species Oratosquilla oratoria. The sequence continues at coordinate 48,359,007 of NC_134809.1, read as the reverse complement.
ATTATTATTATTATTATTATTATTATTATTATTATTATTATCATTATTATTATTATTATCATTATTATTATTATTATTATTATTATTATTATTATTATTATTATTATTATTATTATTATTATTATTATTATTATTATTATTATTATTATTATCATCATTATTATTGTTATCACCAGTCAAAGCTGGTGAAGGGATGTATTATTGATATGTGCGGTTTCTCGTGTACTCCGCACGTGGGAGAGGTGCAGCTGACAAATAGCCTGTGCGGTGTGGTCTAGGTGTGATGTGTCGTATTAGGTGTTTGTGTTTGGCGTGCAGTCTTCCTAGGTGTCTTATGTGAAGTTTGTGCTGGTTGAGTGGACAGATGTTGGAAACTCGGTGTAGGAACTACGCGGTTCTGAAATTGCTCCATCGTGAACCCGTGATGAACTTGACAGCGGCATTCTGAACCTTTTGATGGTCGTAGTTGTTAGTAGGACATGTCAGCTGGCTCAGTCCCGGGGACAGGCACAGAATCGGTCTGACTAAGGTTAGGTACAATCAACGTTTGGTGGACAGTGTTGCAGTTTTGAAGCGTTTTAGTCTACCCAACACAGCTCCCGGTCTGCGAAAGTGTGGGGTTCAGATAGGGCCACTATCCAGTGTGCTACCCAGCACAGGCATGGTCTTTCACTGGGACGTTTGTGTTGTTTATTTTAAGAGGAGTATTCGTGATTGTTCTGTTGGTTTGCTTGCAGCAGAAGTATACAGCTTTGCATTTCGACGCGCTGGCCTTAATGCGCCACTGTTTCTCTCACGTGTGTGCCTCGTCTAGTTTGTTTTGAATTACGTGTAACGCTCCCTTCAGCGTTTTGTATCTGCTAATGTGATTAGTATCATCCGCATACGAAAGAGTAAGAGCTCGGTTGCGTGGGTAACCCGGCTCTGGCAGGCCCCAGCCGAAAACCAAACTGGCAGTCCCTCAGCACATTCTCCGTCTCCAGGTACCTGGTCAGGCGGTGGCAGAAGACGTGCTCAAACACGAAAGAGGGGCGGAGACGGGTTTCTGTGATTTGGAAATGAGGATGGTATGGGAGGCCTTGGCAAGTTGTGGGAAGTATCCAGAGGCTAGTGAGCTACTGTATAGTGTCGTCATGTGTGAGATTATGTTGTCTAACATACGTTTGAATAGGTGTTCATAGATACCTGAAGGGCCAGGGGATTTTAATTTTAAAGCCGAGATAACCCCCTTTACCTCCTCCAAAACGATGGGGCAGATAACAGAATCTTCTTTATCTAACTGAGAGAGATCAACAGTCTCGTCGGAAATGAGATCGCTACAGTTATTCATGAAAGAGTTAACACTGTGCAAGGTGCTAAAGCAATGTGGTCCTTGCACAGGATGGGGCTTAAAGACCTCACTCCATGCTGACGCCAGAAGGTCAGCCTGGTGTTGGGGTGTGTGTGCAGAGTGGTTGAGATGGTTGATGACCTTGGGTGGAGGCACAGAGCACTCCTCCAGCTGTCGTTTGATGGTCCTCCAGAACTTGGAAGGATCCGTCGCACAGGCGCCGGAGAGCGAAGCCATCAGTTGCTCCTCCTCACGATGTGAATCGATGTAGAGGGACTTCCTCAGGCTCCTCTGTAGCCAGTGCATGTCTTGTAGGATAGCGTCACGGGCCTCTGGGGGTGCTTGTAATAGGTCTGTAAATCTGTTCTGTAGTGCAATGCGTAGTCTGTTAGTGCGCATAGAAGCGGTGAACGTGGCAACCTTGCGGTGCTTTGTTCTAGGAATGTGCTTTTTCACCGCGTTTTTGACAAACTTCGTGAGTGAGCGCCATTCCTGCTCTATCGCTGCATGTGGACCATTGTTCATGTTTGTGTTGGTATATGTCACATGAGTGTTTTTGAAGCCTTCCCAGTCGGCCTGACTTTAGTGTAACCGAGTCTCACTGGGGATAAGGATGGGTGAGATGGAGATGCGAAGGATTAAGGGTATGTATTCAGAGAGGGTGGGGGCACCGGGTGAGATAGGAGTTGAGGAAGATAGCTCGGCTATTGGAGAACATCAAGTCGGGCTTACCCTGCACTCCATGACCTATGAATGTGGAAAAGTCCGGACCTGGAAACTTCAGCCGGTGAAGTACAGTAAGAGATTGCAGTTGCCAACTCACTGAGCTGCTGCTGTGCGTGCCGGGGCTCCAGTCAGCATGTCTGCAGTTGAAGTCGCCAATGAAGAAGGTTGAAACTTTACATGACATCACCTTGGCAATGCCAACAAAGGGGAGGAAGGGTATACGGGGAGGGCGGTAGAGGGCACACAGGAGGATTGATCCGCGATTAGTGCTCAACTTGATAGCGAGCATCTGCTCATGGTGAAAGTGATCAAGTATTGTTGCCTGAAGGGACTTTCTGGCTAGAATACAGACGTCCGGGTGCAAAGCAAAACCCCGACTCCACATGTTGAAACCTTGGATCTTAGGGAGAGAGTCGGGGGATGGATCACCCATCGAAGTTAAGCAAAGGGCATCAGGACCGCGTCTGGAAATCTCTAATAAGGTGCTGCTCTTTTGTGAGATCCAGCTTCGCACATTCTGGTAAAATACATGTAAATCCAGTCTATCCATGAGAATAGTTGGCGTCAAATAGTCTTACTTATTGGAGGAAGGAAAGGAGGAGGAGGAGGAAGAGGAGGAGGTCTTGGCTCGAGGCAAAGGTGGAGGATTAGAGGGCTGTGCAAGCAGGAAGCGGGTGACGGGAGCTGACATCGCCACAGGTGGTGCGGGCTGAGTAGTGTCAGCTGCCTTTTTCCTTTCGGAGCAGGAGTTGGAAATGGCACTGTCGGTTCCTCCACAGAGAAAACACTTGAGCTTAGCAACCGTACATTCCCTGTAACGATGTCCTTCTGATGCACACTTGGAACACCTAGTGACCTTGGGTTGAGGACAGAATTGTGAGCTATGCTTTAAGGAGTAGCAGATCAAGGATTGCCTGACCCTAAGCTCCTTTGCCTCTCTGATCTATGATGGGGGTACATACATGAAACTGATCTTAAGTCCGACCTGAAGAACTTTCTCTAGATCTGACTTAGACTTAAGAGAAACTCTGACGATGTCAGAGGCCGGAGGCCGGAAGGCGTCGACAAAATCAACACCCGCATTCTTCTCCTTTAGGTCACGTAGAATGGCGTCCTTATCTCCAAGAGAGTCAAAGACTATCCTGCCTACGTACAGGGACGCTCTCACATGACCGTAATTGGGAGTGACCCTGCCGGGAGAGAATCCCAGCTTCTCCAATCTTTCAACAATCTCTTCTCAAAACAGGCGTCGAGACTCTCTTGATCCATCATATGGACATACATATACCAAGGCTTTTTCCCCCTTACAAGGGAGGTAGCCAAAAAGGGAAAGGCATAAAATCATTCCCACCCATTCCATCCCTGAATACACTCCACACCCCTCCACCCTCCCTCTTATCTTAGCACCTCCTAGATGATGGGTCATCCCTGCACCTTGTCCACTGCCCTGGGTCAGAAGCAGTGTCGCAAGACACAGCACATCCACAGCAAGGCCGCTTCATCAAATCGGTGATCCCCCCCCCTCTCCGTTTCCCCATTGCATAAAAGGAGAGGACGGGGAGAAATCCCTTTGGGCTGCGTCAACTTTTGCTCACACATACTACCTCACCCCCCACCCCCCCGCCCATTCCACCTCATGCAATTACAACATCATCCATATACAACCATTCTCCATTCACCCCTGTCTTCTGTCCTCTCCTGTCCTTCCTCAACAGACATTCCCCTCTTCCCCAAAGCCCCCCTCACCCCATCCATCCACCTCATCCTAGGACGTCCCCTCATGTTCACTCCCTCCACATCTGCCTTCCATACCTCTTTTACTAGTCTTTCTTCACTCATTCTTTCCATATGTCCAAACCATCCTAATACTCTTTCATCAACCCTATCTCCCAGCTCCTTTTCCACCCCTGTTCTCCTCCTCACCTCCTCATTTCTCACTCTATCTAGGCTAGTAACCCCCATCATACTTCTCAGACACCTCATCTCAAACACATTCAAACTCTTTCTCTCTTCTTCTCTTATGTTCCATGTTTCTGCCCCATACAGTGCTGTTGGCACAATCACTCCTTCATACAGTCTCCTCTTAGCATCCATTCCCAAATGTCTATTCCTCATTACACTCTTTAATCCACCAAGGCATTTACTTGCTTCTCTCAATCTACATTCTACCTCCACCTTCACTCCACCTTCTCCTGCCACATTTGCACCCAAGTATCTAAAACTATCCACTTCCTCCAGTCCCTCTCCCTTAATGGTCACTTTCAGTCTACTGCCACTTTCACCCCTTGTACATCTCATCACCTTACTTTTACCTACATTTATCTTTAGCTTTCTTCTATCACATACTCTCCCAAACTCTGCCACCAAATTCCTCAGTCCCTCCTCCGATCCTGCCACAAGCGCAGTGTCGTCCGCAAACAACAACTGGCTCACCTCCCACTTTTCTCCATTTTCTTTAACCATCTCCAATCCCTGACTCACTACCCTTGCATTTACCTCTCGCACTACCCCATCCATGTATAAGTTGAACAGCCAGGGCGACATAACGCATCCTTGACGAAGTCCCACCTTTACCTCGAACCACTCGTTCTCTCCATTTCCAATCCTGACACAAGCTCTACTACTCTCATAAAAACTCTTGAGAGCTCCCAGAAGCTTTCCTCCTATCCCGTATATCTGCATAACCTCCCACAGTGCCTTTCTGTCTACCCTATCATAAGCTTTTTCCATATCCATAAAAACCCAAAAAACATCCTTCCCCTTTCCTATAGCTTTCTCACATATCTGTCTTACCACAAAGATCTGATCTACACAACCTCTACCTGTCCTAAATCCACACTGTTCCTCACCAATTACTCCTTCTGTTCCTCTCCTAATCCTCTCAATCAAGATCCTCCCATAAGCCTTCCCAACTACACTTAACAAGCTAATCCCTCTGAAACTACTACATTCACACTTGTCCCCTTTTCCCTTGTAAAGAGGAACTATACAGGCACTCCTCCAGTCCTCCGACACTCTACCCTCTCTCCAGCAAACATTAAATAACCTCACCAACCAGTCCACCATCACTGTACCTCCCTTTTTCAGACATTCTGCATGGCATCCATCCAGACCAGGTGCCTTACCTGCTTTCATCATCTTAACAACTGCCTTCACCTCATCCTTCCTTATTTCTCCTCCATTCTCCTCACTCATCACTCTCATTTTTTTCGCATTTCCCACTGCAGTTATCTTTCCCTCCCTATCCTCCTTCACATTTAGCAACTCCCTAAAATATTCTGCCCATCTTTCCCTTACTGCCTTCTCTTCCATTATCATCTCTCCACCTATCTGCACCTTTTACCTTTTCTTCTCTACTTGATTCGCTTCTTCTTCCTCTCTTAATTTCTTTCCAAAACATCTTTTTATTACTTTCAAAATTTTCTGTCATAATCTTACCCCATTTCACATCTGCTCTCCTCTTTGCAACCTTTACCTTTTGCTTTACTTCTCTTTTCTTTTCTTTGTACCTCTCATATGACTCCCTCGTCCTATTTTGTAACCAATCTGTGAAAGCTCGCTTCTTCTCTTCTACAACCTTCTTTGTTTCCTGATCCCACCATTCACTACCCTTTCTTCTATTTCCCCCTGTCCTTCTTGTTCCACACACCATCCTTGCACACTTTATGACCCCCTCCTTGAACCATCCCCATTCCTCCTCCACACCTACCTCTACTCTATCCTTTACTCCCTCCCACTCCTCCTTCAGCTTCTTTCCGTACTCCTTCTCCTCTTCCTTTTCATTCAAAGAGTTCACTCTAAGAACCTCCCTACCTTTTGTCCCTTTCCTCTTTCTCCATCTATCCTCCACTCTCAACTTACCTTCCACCAGAAAATAATCTGATATTCCCCCACCCTCTCCCCTTAGCACATGTTCATCCTTAACTCTTCCTATCATAATCCTATTTACCACTACATAATCCATCAACGCTCTATTTAGCACCCTTCCCTCCACCACCCTCTCCCATGTGTACTTATGCTTGACTTTCTTCCGAAACACTGTATTTGCTATCATCAACTCTCTTTCTAGACACATTTCCACCATCAACTCTCCACTACGATTCTGTCCTGGAACTCCACATTTCCCAACCACTCCATCGATTGGACCATTTCCTACCCTAGCATTAAGGTCTCCCAGTACTATTACATTGACATTTCTTCCTAAATTCTCTATGCATTCATTTAAATCTATCCAAAAGGCCTCCCTTTCTTCTACACTCTTCTCACTGCCAGGCCCATATGCACTTACAAAGACCCACATCTCCTTTCCCAGTTTCACCTTCATCCACATTATCCTTGAGGAAACGTCCTTCCACTCCACTACCCGTTTACCTATCTCTTCACTTACTAGAATAGCCACCCCTTCCCTCCCTCGCCCTCTCTTCACTCCTGATAACCTCCCACTTACACTCCCAGACTTACACTCACCCTTCCCTTTTAACTTAGTTTCACTCAAAGCCAACACATCCATCTTTCTTCTCACAAACATACTACCTATCTCTTCCCTTTTACTCTCATCTGTACCACATCCACGCACATATGGAAAAGGATATTATTCCGTTCTGTCTGGGGAAAGCGCACAGGACCACTGTCTATCGCACCGCTTAAATGATTGGCATCGTTAATGAGCAAGACGCCATCCGGGAAAGACGGTATAGACACGAACTTCCGTTTGGCTCTAAAAAAAGAAAAGTGCGGATGGCGGGCAATGTAGTTATGTGTTGACTTTAGCAAGTCAAAAGCTAGTGTCTTATGTATTAGCTGTGACCTAGATGCAGGCACAGTTAAGTGTTTGTGTCTCATCTCTTTTCTTCAAAAGCATGACTGACAACAGAGAGTGATTACGTGATTTCGGAAATATTTATGTAAAAAGTACACCACTGAATAACAATGAATATTAAGCATTTTTATGTAATTTTGTTTACCCTGAAAATATGATCTACTTACAAAGAATGGAGAAGTGTTGCTATCGTTGAAACTCTTTGGTAGAATTAGTGTTCAAGGCAGAAATACGCGTTAGATTAGGCTCGAGTAAATACGGAGCAATGTTAGGGGAGACTGTTCTCCTGGGCGGCTGTGTTGGTATATAGAATTACTTAGACTACGCCTACAAGACACCTCCGGCCTGACTTTCACTACAGAATCTAGCACCGATAGAACGTTGCCATTCCTGGATATTCTTGTGACGCAGACTGATAGCTCTTTTAACACTGACGTTTATGTGAAAGCAACTAATCCAGGCCACTGTTTACATAGAGGAAGTGAGTGCCCTCAGAGAGATATGGACGCTACCATAGGTGCTTATATCAGGAGGGCACTCACCCATTGTTACACGTGGCAACAAGTGCATAAGGAAATCGAGCGCTCCACCCAAGTGTTGATTGACAACGGCTTTTCCAGCAAGGACATTACCCGGCAAACGAAGAAAATCATTGATAATTGGCACAACAACAACGACGGCGATAAAATAAAAAAGGAACAAGACATCAATATTTACTTGAAATCCACCTTCTCCACTTATTATAAGGAAGAAGAGAGAATAATTAAACAAATAGTAAAGCGTAACTTCAAGCCAGTTAATCCTGAAAAAAATTTAATTTGGTCATATACTACAAGAGTAAGAAGTCCAGTCAGTTGTTATTGAGGAATAGCCCCCACCTTGAGAGAGAGACACTTCAAAAGTCACATGTTGTATATAGGTTCACTTGTAACCGAGGGAACTGTGAAGCCCTCCCCTCCACCTATATCGGCATGACGACCATGAGGTTGTCTCGCCGCATAAGCTACCATCTATCAGCAGGAGCGCCCAAGAACCATCTCAATAAGGTGCACAAAATTAGCCTCACCAGGAAAATATTGGAAGAAAATACCGATATTTTATATGAATGTAAAGATGTACGTCGTCTGCCTTTAGTGGAAGCTTTACATATCAAAGAATCAAATCCAAATCTCAATGTACAAGCGCTGGACCTGCAAGCTTTACCTAGCATGCGAAGATCAAGCCTCAATCAGGATTGACCAATCATGTTTGAGTATGAGCGCGCTCGGCCCAGGTGACACGTATATAAGCGCCCACACCAGCCACCAACACGTTCTAACCTTGGACACCATAGAAAATACATCTCTACATGGCTACTGAAGAAGGGTTAAGAAACCCGAAATCGCGATTTAGCTGTTTCCAAATGAATTATTAAGGAAACCTTATCTACGACCTGTCAGAAGAAATAAAAAAAATTCTTAGATGAAAAGAAGATATTCTCAAGAAAATCTATAATACAGAAATCGGAATCACTTTTAATGAAGTATGCATTAGAGAAATTCTCCTACCCTTTATATATATATATATATATATATATGTATATATATATATATATATATATATATATATATATATATATATATATATGTATATATGTATATATTAGTATGTATATATGTATATATATATATATAATATATAAAATATATATATGTGTGTGTGTGTTGTGTGTGTTGTGTGTGTGTGTGTGTGTGTGTGTGTGTGTGTGTGTGTGTGTGTGTGTGTGTGTGTGTGTGTGTGTGTGTGTGTGTGTGTGTGTGTGTGTGTGTGTGTGTGTGTGTGTGTGTGTGTGTGTGTGTGTGTGTGTGTGTGTGTGTGTGTGTGTGTGTGTGTGTGTGTGTGTGTATCTCAAAGGACTACTATTACACAGGACGTGCGCACCCAGATCCCTGGGTCCGCTAGCGGAGGCCATTGCTTTCTTTGTAACTTGACATTTTATATTGGACAAATATATCAAAACTAGAAACCTAACATTGTATATAGGACAAATATATCAACTATTGACTTATTCAATTCAGTATAAGTTAATTTAAACTTTTATAGTGAAATAAGAAACTATTTTTAAGGCACTGTTATCCTTTGAAATGCCAATTTTAGCCGGACTTAACAGGTATTATTGTATGAGGTTAGTGGACACCAGGGTTGGCGATATTTTTTTTTTTTTTTTAAATATAAAGAATAGATTTTTTAAAATTAGATTTATTTGATTTAAATAGATTTTTTTTTTATAGATTTTAAATATTGTGGGATTGCTATCTGATATGCGATCTGATTGCTGAAAGACATTTTTAGCATATCAGTATAAGGAGCAGTGTTATAAAGACTTGCCACAAGTATACAAGGAACGGTATAAGCCGTATGTGAGGACGGTATGCTCAGGTTCACTTGATTCCTCCAAGAGTTTTCTCATCTTGGTGACATTTGCTGCATTGTCTGTCACAACACTTCCAATGTGACAACCAAAATCTTGTTCAGCCTTCTTGATCGAATTTTGTACAAGTTGTAGAAGATATTCAGCAGTGTGAGGTTTCCTTGATGTGTCTATTGTGTCAACTAAATAAATCTGACCAGTGGGTGTTGTTAGAGTGACACATATTATGGGCTCATTATGGATGTTAGACTACCCATCAATTGAAAGACATACAGTTTCATTATTCAGGTCATCTGCACACTTTTTATATTCCTTTTCATACACAAGATCCAAGTACTTATCAGCTATATCTTTTCTGGATGGAGGAATATAACTTGGCCTCAGGTTCTGAACCATCTTGAGAAACTGAGGATGCTGAACAAGACGAAATGGTGAATTTGTAGCAAATATTATTCTTGCAACTTCTTTGCCGAGATTTTCCTTTTGAGAGGCTGAAGTTTTTATGATAAATCTGTCCAGAGATGTTGATGACTTTCTTTTAG
>NC_134809.1:48321680-48344180 GCF_046742065.1 Oratosquilla oratoria | reverse complement strand
ATACAAATCAACTACCCTGTCGACTTAGAAATTAACATCTGTCGACTTAAAAATAAACAAACATCTGTCGAGGAGCAAAGACAATTTTTTTTTCTTCAGACCAGCTGTTTTCAATTCACTCAACATTGTTTTCTTTCATTTTCAATTACAAAACTACTAAATATTCGTGGCTTTCTTCTTGAATCACTTCATCAATAGATTTATTCTTAAACAGTTCAGACCACTTTTGGGCACTACTGAGTGTTTATTTTTTCTTATAAGGAATCAACACATAGGGATGATGATTCTTGCTCATGAGATTCTCTTGTAGGATCCTGTAGATTCTGTAGGGATAGTGGTAGAGGCAGGGACTGGATTTTGCGAGGGAGAGAGGAAGTGAGTTAGGGAACACAGAGAGGGACTAGAGTGAGTCAGGGGATGAAAGGTAAGTTAGGTTAGGAAGGTTAAGTTAGGTTAGGTTAGATTAGGTTTGGTTAGCTTAGGTTAAGTTAGGTTAGGTTAGGTTAGGTTAGGTTAGGTTAGGTTAGGTTAGGTTAGGTTAGGTTAGGTTAGGTTAGGTTAGGTTAGTTTAGGTTAGGTTAGGTCAGGTTAGGTTAGGTTAGTTTAGGTTAGGTTAGGTTAGGTTAGATAAGGAAACGTTAGATAAGGTTAGCTTAGAGTGCCACCATTGTGACCCATCTAATCTTCTTCTGTGCCTCCTTCGGGAGATTTTCACCCAAAAGGGTGATAGGACAAAGAAGAGGTCGAGGAGGAAGAGAATGATCCATCCCCCATCTATACGCCAGTATATCACGGAATGTAGTATTTCTTATTATAATCTATTGTACCAGTGTGCGTTGATTCTTGGCATTACCAGTACCACTGAATGACACGGGAGAAATTTCAACTAGCACCCATATGTATGTATATGTATATATATATGTATATGTATATGTATGTATATGTATATATATATATATATATATATATATATATATACATATATATATACATATATATATATATATATATATGTGTGTGTGTGTGTGTGTGTGTGTGTGTGTGTGTGTGTGTGTGTGTGTGTGTGTGTGTGTGTGTGTGTGTGTGTGTGTGTGTGTGTGTGTGTGTGTGCGTGTGTGTGTGTGTGTGTGTGTGTGTGTGTGTGTGTGTGTGTGTGTGTGTGTGTGTGTGTGTGTGTGTGTGTGTGTGAGTGTGTGTGTGTGTGTGTGTGTGTGTGTGTGTGTGTGTGTGTGTGTGTGTGTGTGTGTGTGTGTGTGTGTGTGTGTGTGTGTGTGTGTGTGTGTGTGTGTGTGTGTGAGTGTGTGTGTGTGTGTGCTCCCTCAACAACATTATTTACTTCGAAAAATTAATTGTGTAAATTGACAATCTCAGTGTCCACTTGCTCTTCCTATTTCTCTCCCTGCTCTTTCTTCTTCCTCCTCCTCCTTCCGTCTTCCTTCGCCTTCTTCCTCCCACTGCCCGTTCCACATGGTTTTCGTTCTTCCAACAATTAGCGGAGTTAATTGCAGGTAAGACCATCGTTAAATACTCCGGTCTTTTGTCTCTTTTCAAGCAGCTGAGAGTCGAGGAAAGAACGGCTGAGGAGAGGACAGGAGGGAGTTGCTGGAGGCGTGGGGCGCCTTCTGGTCCACAGGCGGTGGCCGAGTATGACCACCCACTTGACAGGAGTAACAGCGCACAGTGGTTCACCTCAAGAGATGTGAGAGACATAAACAGATAATTAGCTCCTTTTTCCTTCACTCTCTCTCTCCTGTTCAACTTTTGCGATATTAAATGCTGATTCTGTGTTCAAAAAGGCTCGATCAAGGACGGACTGTATCTATGTCATGTTAACGAAGTGATCTGGGGTTAGGTTTTTTCACATAATACAGCTGTACTTAGTATGGCACGGACTGGTTTGTGTTAAGATTCTTGGCACTTTGTGAGATGAATCAGTGAAATTCTTGTTCAATGATTATTTTAGCCTCTCGTAGACTCACATATTTTTTCTTTTATCATTTTTTTTTCTTCCACAAAAAATAACTGTTTATTTTGTTTTGCAATTAAATTCTTGTTCACAAATTAACTTAGCCTCCTGTAGGTTCACCTATCTTCCCTTTATCGTCATGTTTTTTCCACAGAAGAAGAACTTGGTGTCTTCCTGTTTTGTAGTTTTTCAGTGTCTCAACGCGTCTTTGGGACCACGGGGTGGGGAAGAGGGGTGGGCTTTTAACACAACAAGTCACTGTGGTTATTTCACCCCCTGAATGAAGAACAAACGCACATTGGCACTCTTAACAGCTATTCGGCTTCCTACGGATAGGAGTTCTACTTACAGGACTCCTACTTATAGGCTTCCTACTTACATGACTCCTACTTACAGGCTTTCTACTTAAAGGACTCCTATATGCAGGACCCCTACTTACAAGGCTCCCAATTACAGGACTCCTACTTACATGACTCCCACTTACAGGACCCTTACTTACAGGACTCCTATTTGCAGGACTCCTACGTACAGGATTCCTTCTTACAGGACTCCTACTTACAGGCTTAACTTTGGTTTCACTTGTTTTGTCGTTTGCATTCTGGGCTCGAGGCGTCCTCAAGGCACAAGCCACAACAGCAAACGTTAACAAAATTTCACCAACAACATCATTTGTTCCTTTTACATATTCTGTTATAAATAACGAGCAATGCCACAACTACCATTTACGTTCACATTTATCATATCTCTATTTGTCAGTTCATAGCAAAATTCATGGTAGTTATTTGTGATAAAATGCGTAATAGTAGCAAATGCTGCTGGGGAATATTTGCAAACGTTTAACGATTTTGTGTCCGCCAGCATGAGAGTATGCGCTCTTGCCTCTCGAAGGGGGAGTGTCTGAAAGAACACACGGACAAATATACGAGAAAGAAAATGAAAAATAAAATAAATAAATAAATAAATAAATGAAAAAATATCAGGAAAAATATATATGGCCATCACGCCGAGAGTACGGTATATCATGGAGGGAGACCTGGTTAGGCTCGAATAGTTCCTTTGTTCAATAGTCATTACGAATCTAAGACAATTATTACTATTATCATTATCATCATCATTGTCGTCATCTTCATCGTCGTCGTTATCTGTAGACACTGACTGAACTGTACACTACTTGATATTTACATCATTTTCGGTTCTAAGAATAGAGAGACTAGTCCAAATGTCGAGAAAGACCTTCTTGCCGTTGTGGGTTCAGATCTCTTTGAGTTCGAGGATGGGGTGGGGCCAGACGGGGCGGGGGCGGGGCGGGGGGGGCGGGGCGGGGCGGGGCTGGACGAGTCGGGGCGGGCCCGTTGTTGTTCAGCAAGCAGGTGAAGGGGTGCACCCAGGCCAGACCAGACCAGATCGGACCAGAGGTACTGGTCATGAAATGAGGTTGAGAACCTGGCTCAGGGACAAGATGCTGAGAGGTGTTCAGGGACATGGCGACGTCACGTGGTCAGGGGCAAGGTCAGGTCACGTGATCAGGGACAAGACCACGTCACGTGATCAGAGACGAGATCACTTCACGTGGGATGAGGACGCTTATAATGGAAGGGATCAAAATGTGTATATCACTTCGCATGATCACGTCACGTGTAGGAGGCCAGGAGACGGCGTGACGTTCTTGAAGACGATATCACGTCACATGATCACTGATGAAATGGTGACGTGCGCTTGGGGCCGAGACACGTGCAGGGACAAGACCACGTGACGGTGACGTTACGAGGAGATGAGACCTCGTCCAGGCACGTCAGGCGACGGAGGGTTTGTGGAAGATCAGTTTCACTCAACCCGCGAAACAATGTGGCACTTGGTATAATAGCTTGTGTTACCGCCGGCGCCAGACAATTTCAATCATCCGAAAGAGTGGGGGAAGGTACCCATGCTGAACGGAGACCTGCCTCAGCAGAATGAAATCATCTGGCGACTCAACATAATTTAGACAGTGAGCCACTGTCTTGAGATGTTTAAAACCAAATCTGTCCTGAGGGCAGTGTTTGTGTGTTGAGGGCGGTGGCGGTGCGCGGTGGCTGTGGCTGTGGATGTGGCGGCGACAGGAAAGACAGAGAGCTGATATGGTAGGGTGGGGGCGGTTGTCATGGCAACGAAAATTGATGACGTTGTGAGTGACTGTGCACACGACCCCTTAACAAGAAGCTTAACGACCTCGAGGGCCTATGAGGAGGCTGTGGTGGCTGAGATGAAGGCGGTGGTGGCGGTGACTGGCGGTGGCAGTAGCGGCGGTGGGTCTTAGAAGGAGAGGAGACAACTGCAGAAAGGGCAGAGGAAGGGTGACTGGGGGATGGGAGAGTTGGTGGCTGTCGTAGAAGGTGGCTGTAGTGAAGATGATCTGCTGCTTGTGAGGCAGCCACTTCCTGTAGAGGATGAGGAGTGGAGGGGAAGGGGTATGGAGGGGTGAAGTGGAAAGGCCGCTCCAGAGGGTTCTCCAGCTTGAGTCAGGATTAAGTCCAGTCTTCAATCGGAGGTCCTTCAAGGTCTGAGGTGGTGGTGATGGGGGTTGGGAGAAGGAAGGGAGAAGGGGGGAGGGAAAAACACTTTAACGTGCCTCATCACATACAACAGCCACCTCCTCCTCCCCCACCCCACACCCCGCAGCTGGCGTGGGGGAGGTGACCCTCGTTCCATTTTCAGTTCCTCGTGCATTTCGTTTTATATACTATGAGTGGTTTCTCCACCTCCACTCTCCCGTGCCCTTTTCGTCCGTCTTTCTCAATTCCATGCCCTCTCCCACTCCCTCTACCGCCCTACCAAGGGGGGAGCTTCCCCTTTTTCTTGGGCTTGCGATGGCTAATGAGGAACTTGTTGTACCCCTTTTTCACGAACTGGTCCTTCTTGTCCTTGGTCCCTTTGGCCTTGAGGACGGGCCCCCGCTTCTTGACCATGATGTGCACGTCGCCTTTGAGGTTTTTCACTGCCAGGTTGATGTGATTGTTGTCCACGTTCTCGCTGAAAGCACAGTAGAGGCCCTTCCGTCGCGCCTCCTTTTCCAGCCTCGAGACGTTGTTCTCATCGATCGTCCTCCGGTACTTCTTCCTCACCAGCTGTTTCTGTTTGAGGGAGAGAAGAAGAAAGAACTCGTTAAGAACTTCGACAGCGTCTTCACTAGAACGAAGAAGTCGACCGTCCCACCCATGACTAGACATGTACTGATTCTACAAATGACTAGAAAAAAATGCTTACCGCAACTGACAGGGCTTTGCTTTACAATGGGTTTCTTATTTCCCACTGTGTGGGAGTGGGATGTTGAGTTAAATAATGAATAAAAATTATAAATTAATACATAGGAGATAAACAGGTGAATAAATATATATACATATACAAGATCATATATACTCTTATGACTTTTTACATGAAATATAGATTACCCAATTGTATATATATATACATACATATATATGTATATATATATATATATATATATATATATACATATATATAATAGATAGATAGATAGATAGATAGATAGATAGATATATAGATAGATAGATAACTGATATTTGGAGCAGAGATAAAGATAATCTACGAATAGAAAACAAAGATGGGTTAATTTCTTCAAATATTTTATTCTGCACCTTTTACCTTTCCTTCTCAACTTGATTCTCCTCCTCTTCCTCTTAATTTCTTTCCAAAGCATATTTATATATATATATATATATATATATATATATATATAAATATATATATACATATATATATATATATATATACATATATATATGAAAATATATATATATATATATATATATATATATATGTATATATATGCAATGGGGGGACGGAGAGGGGGGGTCGCCGATTTAATGAAGCGGCCTTGCTGTGGATGTGCTGTGTCTTGCGACACTGCTTCTGACCCAGGGCAGTGGACAAGGTGCAGGGATGACCCGTCATTCAGGAGGTGCTAAGATAAGAGGGAGGGTGGAGGGGTGTGGAGTGTGTTTAGGGATGGAGTGGGTGGGAGTGATTTTATGCCTTTTTCTTTTTGGCTACCCCCCTTGTAAGGGGGAGAAAGCCTTGGTATATGTATGTACATATATATACATATATATATATACATATATATAAACATATACATACATATATACATACATATATATACGTATATATATACATATGTATACATATATATACATATATATATATATATACATATACACATATATATATGTGTGTGTGTGTGTGTGTGTGTGTGTGTGTGTGTGTGTGTGTGTGTGTGTGTGTGTGTGTGTGTGTGTGCAAAAATAATCACAATAACGCGTGACTGATTAATATTGCAGAAACCACAGGGAAAATAAAGTCGGAATACTAAACGTTTTCGTCTATTACGACATCCTCAGAGTACAAGAGAAATAGAACATAATATCTATACAGAAATTAGAAAACTAGGGAAGGTTATAGCCACATAAAAGCTTCGTACAATATACATACACATTCATATACAAATGGAACTAATAATATTTCTCTTTCTTGTACTCTGAGGATGTCGTAATAGACGAAAACGTTTAGTATTCCGACTTTATTTTCCCTGTGGTTTCTGCAATATATATATATATATATATATATATATATATATTATATATATATATATATATATATATATATACACACATATATATTTATGTATACATATATATATATTTATATGTATATATATATACATATATATATACATTATATATGGATATACATTATATATATATATATATATATATATATATATATATACAGTATATATGATTCATTAAATATACGCGGATAGCGAAGGCACTTGTGATTATGATATGAATCTCAGAACCTAATTTCAGAGCATTTCACCGCGCCCTGATATTAAGTTTAGAACGTTTCATCGGGCCTGAAATATGTGCTGCAGAGGCCTCTAAATTTATAAAGTCATCATTTCAGGACCCGCCATTAGGCGGCTACGTTGAAATTGCCAGCGAGGTTTCAGGAAGGTGACATAAATCATGATGTGAAATATGGATGGCCGCTGAAGTCGTGAATTTCGGTAATCGATTTCAGACAAGAATGTTGAAGTGACGAGAGCTGCAATAGATGACAACCCCCGCAGCCACAACTATAATCACAAGCAAAATATCAATAACAATAGCCACAAAGATAACGACAATAACAAACAGCAACAACAACAACAACAACACCAGACACTATAGCAAAAACCACGGCAAGCACAACCACAACTGAAAACCACAACCATGACCACAAGCACGTGACAATAACAACCGTAATGATAAAAATAACAACAAACAACATAAATAACATCAACAACAACACAAACAAGAGCAACAACAAAAATAACAACAAAAATAACTGCTGCCATAGTCTGTGCTCTCCAATGCGTCCGTTCAGGGCGTGACATACGTCGTGAGTTATTACTAGCCATTCTGCCAAATCAACCTGTCTCTCTCTCTCTCTCTCTCTCTCTCTCTCTCTCTCTCTCTCTCTCTCTCTCTCTCTCTCTCTCTCTCTCTCTCTCTCCCTCTCTCTCTCTTATTTCCCATCTATGTGCGGTTTGAAATTACTTCTTCATATTCTGTATATAGTAAAGGAAGCCGTATTTTTTAATGAGAATAACTTTATAGGATTATAGCAACGTTTTTAATAAATTCTAGGACGCGTGAAAGCTCTTTTTCCCAGTGTTGCCACGCCAAAGTGTCAAAGGTGAAACAGGTGGGATGGGCTGGGTAACAATCGTTATTATAATCCCCAAATATTATATTCATTGTACTTTACAGATTCCTTTACTATATACAGAATATAAAAAGAAATATTCAAATAGCACAAAGATAGGAAGTAAGACAGAGGCATGTACACCTAGGTCTCTCCAGCAGTCGCCAGCCGCCACTTATGCGGACATTTAGGCCCAAGACATAAACCTACTTCAGGAATTAGTGGTGTTTTATGTCCTGGGCCAATTCCTAAAGTGGGTTTATGTCCTGGATCCAAACGTCCACACAAGTAGCGGTTAGCGAGTGTTGGATTAAGAGATCGAGATATAGTAAGGTTGATTTGGCACGACGTATGCCACACTCTGAACGGACTCCATGCAGCCTACATACTATAGTACCACTACCACTACTACTATTATTACTTTTTTAGCGACCTCCATCCTCGTGGAACCGTGTGGTGAAAACAGTCAGGATCTATCTCCCACAGACACAGTTCATTGGCCCTCTCCCCCCAATGACTGTTCGACTACCCTTTTCTATTTTGTATTATTTCACTTTAATGAAGCCTAATACAGAAGTTCATTTATCTTACTTTCTACTACAATCTGCTCAAAATCGAGGTTTTGTATATGTGCTGATTTAGGCGGTGGGGACCTGGTACTTCTCAGGCATAGGAAGGCTGATGTTAAGTGTGAGAATGGCAGTCTACATCTCATTCACGAAACAATGCTACTTTTTTATTGTTGTTTCTTTTCTGCCATCACCTCTGCCAGACAAGCATAGAATGCCTTTGCCCTTGAACCCATCCCGCCTGAAGTCGTAAAGGTTATCAGAGTGAATGACCCCCGGTCCACGTTCTGTATACTGTTACGGGCCCGTCCATGGTCAGGCACTTTCCCGCCATATCTTACCATCAGCTCAAGTGAGCCCAATTCTGCCTTGTCCTATAGGCCTGGTAGGACAAGGGGTACCGGGCCGCTAGACGCTATGTGTGCGCATGCGCAATTGGTTAATTGGTTGTATCCACATATTATGTATTTCTTTGGCTAGTTAGTTCCATTCTATTGATCCATTGTATTATAGATGCTTTGCGATATTCCTGTCCTCTTTATATATATATTAATTATATGTGTGCATATATACTAAATTGTTAAAGATGGCAACTAAAAGCCAGTGGAGGTACGGTAGGCTTGCGTGGTACCTCCTTCCCTTCTTACGATTCGTGTCATCATACCAGACAGGTGTTCCTGGCTAGCAAATTGTTACCTAGAGGGGTAAAGGTAAGAATTCCATATAAATTAGGGATAGGAAGGAGCCTCAGAGGTTACTGGTGTGTCCTTGTAGGTAACATACTAGGTTGTATCATATTATTCATGTTAAAATATAGATACTTATACTTGTAATGTTTGCTAAATACCCCTATTGACTTAACATGAGATAGATCAAAGGTTACAGTAGCCTTGTATAAGTCAAGGTCTACGTAACAATACGCTCCTCGTACATCCTGATTTTCTCATTCTCGTTCCAGGAGTGGAACTCCTCAATAGTTAGGTTATTGTAACAGGGGTTCATCGGATCAAAAAAGTCCAGTTGTCCCCGTGTCCAGAAACCTCTTGTGCTGACATCCACTCGTGCTTCATCTGTGTTGGACGTGCGGTGCCTGAAGTTCTCCCCTCCTAGTGGGAGTGTTGGTTCGATGGTCACATCCTTGCACACCTCCCGAAGCATCTGGGCAGTGAGATTCCTTATTTCGTCATGTCTCATGCAAATGAATCCACCCTGTTTGCATATCATTGTATGGTTTAGATCAAACTATGCACCACAGGAACATCTGTTAGGCAGCCTTTCTAGTGGCCATCCATACCTCTAGGCAATGGCATTCATAAATTCTCGTTTGTTTAGGTTGAATCCCTTTGCTGTCAGCCAATTGGACGCCTCATCTTCCTGTGTCATTGCTATCTTTCTTTTCATATGATTCGATAGCTGATCTAATAGGATGCAAAGCTCCTCCTTCTGCCTCACTTCCCTTCCCTATGATATGTTTCTTCTGTTTTCTCTGATTTCCTCCATGTTAGTCTCCTAATGATCTTATGACACGATGTCGTTTATCAGGGAGGACGTGAGTTTCAGGGAGTTTTGGTATTCTATGTTGGCAAGGTTTAGCGGGTTTGAGATACCTGACCCTCCCATTCTTGGAGGAAGTTTAGTAAGTTTTATTTCCTTTTCGTTTGGTATCCATTCGTTGCTGATGGCTGGAATTAGCTCAAGAGGACTAAATAATTCGGTGATGTTCGGTACCGTCCTTAAGATGTAATTCTACTTGTGTTTAATACCATATATGAATGCGGTATATGCCGCAGACGATGTTTTAAGGACTTTAATGACATCTCTACAGACCAGTCACCACAACCACTACTACTACTACTTCTACAGATTTAAAAAGTAATTACTCCAACCCCCCCCCCCCCCGCGCCTTCCTGTGGGTCTCCCAACAACAAACAAGGCGAACAACGGGTTCCTAACGAGCTCTGCACCCAAGGGACTTAAAATCATCAAGTCCCTAATAACCCCTTCCCTTGACACCTCAGGTGAGGAACACACGCCAGGAGACGCTTGGCTGTGATCGAATTCAGTCAGATCACACACCTGAAAAAAATCCCTCCGACCACGCCCCCTAAGGGGGTAGGGTGAGGATATGCAGACGAAGTTTTAAGGACTTTAATGACATCCCTACAAACCAGAGTCGCGCAGCATTCTTTTAAGAAAAGAGATTCATCTCCGCTGAAAAAAAAATGGTGATTACTTTTAATGTCTGACATCCTTAAATCCCTCCTATCCCATTTCTCTAACTCCGTTTCTTCAGTGTGATATTATCCCCAAGAATAGAAACGCTGGTTATTGTTGACAAAAAATAAATAAAACTTAGGCATGGTGACGCTCAAGATCTTATTCTGGTTGAATTAACATGATTGTAGTTCAGGTGAGGAAACAACCTACTGATGCGTACCATTAAAACGCGCGCGCACACACACACACACACACACACACACACACACACATACACATACACACATACATACACACACACAGGACAGAGAAACAGTGAATGCCAGAACCATATACTATTTTAAGAGCAAATTGGATGTGGAGAGATACGAAAATGGGTCACTACGAGCATAGCTCTCGTCCCGTAAAATACAACTAGGTGAATACACACACACACACATAAAGAGAGAGACCGCAAGCAACCCACAAATTATCGGGGACGTCTCTCTGGGCCTGAGGTGTGATTAGACGCGATTCATAAAGATTAAGAACTATTTGATCAGCATGAGACCCGAGGACACCACTTGGTCATTATGACAACCTGACTAAGCTCAGATTCGTTTGTCTTGTCACCCTGTTGGGACATTTCCCCCTATTTTTCGCCTCACCCACCTTCGCACACGTGCACACAACCACCAGGGATCCTATCTGGTAATTGAACGACGCGCTTCCCGTTTGCCGAATAATGTATTATTTGCCCCCTTCCTATGTGTGTGTGTGTATATATATATATATATATATATATATATATATATATATATAGATATATATATATATATATATATTTCATTAAGAGTGATGGCTAATTGTACATTTATTATTTTCTTAGATGTATTTTCCATATGTCTTACTATGGATTTATGTTTCTTTGAAAGGAGGTTTATGACTACTGTAGGTTGTCATGTTTGTATATCGCGATTTCGGGTTGAAGACCTTTCTCCAGTAGCTTTCAGGGATATTCTATCTAGCTAGGATAATAATTATCCTGGAGTTTTATCTGATGATGTTATTTTCTATACTTAAGTTTCTGTACTTGCTCTTCACTGGGAGAGGTTATCGGTCACCTGGGAGAGTTTACTTAGTAACTCAGGCAGTGATGAAACGTCACGTGCTAGGGGATGCCTCCGACTTCGTGTTGTGACAAACTGTCGTATGCTTGGATTTGTGGCGTATTGTCTTGGGCTTGGATTTGTGGGGTTATGTCTCATGCTTGGGTTTGTGGTCTCATGCTTGGGAGGGCTCTAAGGTCACCAGACTAAGAAAATAATGAACAGCTGGTACATAGATAATGAAAATATTAAAAATATAGAAAAATATTAACATATATTATAAATCTACATTTCATCACCCTATAAAGATGAACGTATAATGACACATTATAAAGAGGAACATTAAACTAGTCAACCCAGAAAAAAATAATTAACATAGTCATTTATTATAAGGCAAGGAAGACCAACCACCTCCTTTTTAAAAGTAGCCCCCACCATCTATAGGTTTACTTGTGCACCAGGGAATTGTGAAGCCCTCCCCTCCACCTATATTGGCATGATGCCAATACCACCTGATATCAGGAGCCCCTAAAAACGTTTAAGAGAAGTACACGGTATAACATTAACAAGAAACATCCTAGAAGAAAACACTGAGATTTTGGAAATATGTACAGATGATAGACTCCTCCCAATCATAGAAGCATGATACATTAAAGGATTAACTCCAAATCTAAATGTACAAGCAGATGACCTCCCAATCATGAGACAAACCACCACAAACCCAAACATTAGACATAACCCCACAAACCCAAGCCCAAGACAAAACAATAAGCATACGACATTTTGCCACAACACAAAGTCGGAGGCTTCTTCTAGCAAGTGACATTTCATCAGGTAACTCCCCCAGGTAACCGTTAACCTCCCCCAGTGAAGAGCAAGTATAGAGACTTAAGTATAGAAAGTGTGTGTGTGTGTGTGTGTGTGTGTGTGTGTGTGTGTGTGTGTGTGTGTGTGTGTGTGTGTGTGTGTGTGTGTGTGTGTGTGTGTGTGTGTGTGTGTGTGTGTGTGTGTGTGTGTGTGTGTGTGTGTGTGTGTGTGTGTGTGTGTGTGTGTGTGCATTTACGTGTTTGTTTTTTTGTGTGTCATTAAAAGTAATAGCTCATTCAGCGTGTGACATTTTTTCTTCTTTAAGATATTCTCCTTATTTCGCAAGATGATTTCTCCATAGGAGGTCATCTGAGATGCCATGTCGCGATTTCAAGTCACGTTAACTCTTCGGTGGCATGGATGTATACTTTGTCATCTCGAGAGAAGAGATGGGAATTCTGGCTTTTTGAGTGTCTGTCCGGTGTTTAAGGCGTATTTACGTCATCTGTCTCGTTCATCCTTGTCGCTGATTGGCTGTTTCCAGGGGGGGGTGTTCCGCCTCATGCTTGGTAATGCTTGCAGGTCTGATGACTGTGTGTTGAGATTAGGTACTATTTCTTAGCGAAATTAGGAGAATGTCTTGAGAATATATACATCCCGGATTAGCTATCACATACGCTTAAGAGAAAACCTCCTGCCCATTTACATCATTTATATATATATATATATATATATATATATATATATATGTATACACACACACACGCGCATATATATATATATATATATATATATATGTGTGTGTGTATGTATAAATATATATCTAAATATATATATATATATATATATATATATATATATATATATGCTTAAGTTACCACTAGGAAAATTAAAAAAACGAAGCAGAGCGCTTTCGTATAATTACATCTTCAGTGCAGATACAAAGAAGGAATTATTCCTTCTTTGTATCTGCACTGAAGATGTGATTATACGAAAGCGCTTTGCTTCGTTAGTTACTTTTCCTTGTGGTTACTTACGCATTTGTGAACACACGCTCCAAGTGTTTTTATTGCATATATATATATATATGTGTGTGTGTGTGTGTGTGTGTGTGTGTGTGTGTGTGTGTGTGTGTGTGTGTGTGTGTGTGTGTGTGTGTGTGTGTGTGTGTGTGTGTGTGTGTGTGTGTATAGTATCGTAGATGTCGTAGCACATGAGTAAAATAAAATTTAAACCCACTCTCGCAGAAAAATAAGCTGAGATACAGAGTAAACCGTATATTTCGACCACTAGCTGTGGTCCTCTTCAGCAGTTACATTTATTGGGTACAAAGACAAGAACATATATACAGAGGAGAAAGTTACAAAAGGGGAACTAGGTAAGCCTGAAGTCACGTGTCCTGTCTTTTAAAACTACAATGTGATTTATATACTGTGACTCCATTCTTCTAATCTATTCTGTGATCTAAAAAACTTGAATGAAGGAATACAGCTTGAGTTTTCTTGGCCGTATTTTAACGAATTCTTATGTTCTTTTATCCTAGTAGGTAGATCACGTCCCGTTTGCCCCCAGTACATTTTATTACAATCGAGATATGGTATTTTATATATTCCGGTGTTGTCATTATTAGAAGTTCTATGATGAACATTTACCGACTTCATTTGTGTCTTAATTAACTCACTAGCCTCTCTTCTCGCCACTTGCTAGCATTGTTCGGGGTGCCGCACTCCCGCGGCTCGTGCCGGAAGCCCCTTATCAAGGCAGACCTCACACCAATGCTCTCCGGTAGTATGCCCTGTTCCCAAAATCGTCAGTCTCCCACATGTCAAGAAGGTCGTTTCTATGACGTGTCCGAGCCGGGCGGTGACCCCAACGGTCAGGTGACTCCTTCACCCCCCACCCCCCAGCATCAGGTTTCTGAGTGTCCCACATGGGAGGCGGAGAAGGAAACAGCGGTCGTAATTAGTGACCTCTCTGGTGTAATTAGAGGTGATGTCGTGGGTAACCCTGTCATTAAGCCAAAGGTCTTCGGGTCTGTGACCTCTATCACAATGAAGTTATCTTCACCTCATCATCCTTTTCCTTCATCCTCCTTTTCCAACATCCTCCTTCTCTTCCACTTTATCGTCCTCACACTCCTTTTCCCCTTTCCAATCCTTCTCGTCATCGTCTTCCCTTTTTCTATATTTTCCTTTGTCTCTTGTAATATTTGATATTATCCTCCTGCTCATCCTGCTACTCTTCCTCTTCCTCCTCTTCCTCCTCCTCCTCCTCTTCCTCTTCCTCTCCTTCTTTCTCCTCCTCTTTCCAAATTTTAACGTCACTATCCAGTTATATGTCACTCAGCAGATGAAGCAATGATGGACTAGTTAAACAGTGAACCTTGGATTATGTTTTAGACTTAATTACTTGTCTCACAGTTTGATCACATGAAATACTGTGCCCCTCCCTCCTTCTCTCTCTCACTACGTCCAATCCTCTCTCCTTACTCTCTCTCCTCACCTTTATATCGCCCTTCCTCCTCTGTCTTCCCTCTCCAGTACATTCACCATTCACTCTCTCTCTCTCTCTCTCTCTCTCTCTCTCTCTCTCTCTCTCTCTCTCTCTCTCTCTCTCTCTCTCTCTCTCTCTCTCTCTGTCTCTCTCTCTCTCTCTCTCTCTCTCTCTCTCTATATATATATATATATATATATATATATATATACATATATATATATATATATGCATATATATACATATATATATACATATATATACATATACATATATATATACATATATATATATACATATATATATACATATATATATATATACATATATATATATGTATATATATATATATATATATATATATATATATTTCTATCTATCTAGCTATCTAGCTATCTATTCATCTATCTACCTATATATCTATCTTTCTTTCTATATATCTATCTATCTTTCCTTCTATCTATATCTCTCTGCATTCCCTACCTCGAGCAACAACATCGGTATCCTTCAGGCTCGAACGTGGATCATGGCAATTACTAGCCGAATGCTGACTTCAGTGAATCCCAACGACGCGGCATTTGACGGAGCTGCACCTCACAAAAGGTGCCCGGCTCCGAGCTGAATAAAATCAACTGACCTTGGCCAGAAGATTAACCTTGATGTGCGCCACCCCATCAAAGGGTGAAACTTACGAGAAAATACGCAGTGGATACGCAAAAAATGAAGGCGAAAAATTCACAAAAGCAAGAAAAATATTAAGGATATCAGAGAAAGGGAAAAAACTATTAAACCTACTTGAAGAAGCACCTTTACCACCAAGAATGCATGGCCTGCCTAAGATCCACAAACCAGGAATTAACATGCGTCCAATTACTTCAGGAGCCAATAATGCACCTCATAAGTTAGCCAAATGTTTAGCTAAACCTCTATCCAATACATTAGGAACTATTAGTGATGCACATCTACGAAATTGTTCGGGCCTAATTAACAGGTTATAATATTTAGATTTCAATAACAAGAAACTAGCCAGCTACGAGTATCAATAAATGGCGCTCTAAAAGCTGTTGAACGAGTAGTAAATAATTTGAAAAATGAAGATTTACCCGTCCCCCCAAAAAACTACCTCGAATTAATTTCTCTTTGTGTAGGATTTGGTGCTTTCACTTTTAATAATATTGAATACAGACAGCATTCTGGCCTTTCTGCAGTGTTAGCAAATTTATACATGGAAATACTGGAAACAGAAGAAAACATAACAATAATGGATAGGAATAGCAAATGGTTTAGGTATGTTGATGACATACTTGTAATTGTGCCTAATGATACAGATATTAAAAACAAACTCAGGAGATTAAACAGTGTAAATGAAAATGTACAATTTACTGCAGAAAATGAAAATAACGAAAAAATTACCTTTTCTAGACACAATTATCCATAGAATAGATAGAAATGTGAAATTTTCAGTATACCGGAAACCCACCAATAAAGAAGACTACATACACTTCTATTCAGGACATAATGAATGGACTAAAACAGGTATTATGATAAGTTTCTTCCTTAGAATATTTTGTATATGCAGAAAAGAATTTCTAGTTCTTGAATTACAACAGAGACTTTAATCAAACACAAATATCCAAAAGGTCTCTTGTGTATATTGAAAAAGAAAGCCAAAGAAATAACTAACAAATGTAAAAATAAAAATAAAAAATATAATAAATGTAATGATGAGACCTGATACATTACAGGACCAAACTCTAATATCAATTCACACCTAGACACTTTTCTCTTAAAAGCGGGCATTAGAATAGCCAGGACATCAGGTAACAAAGTAGGATATTTGGTCACACGTAGCTACAATAATCCCACTAACGAAAACAGCATTGTTTATAAAATCCCGTGTAAAAGCTGTCCCTCTTCATATTTTGGTGAATCTGGTCGCGGACTTAATAAACAAATAAATGAACATAAAAATGACGTAAAATCCCACAGATCATCTAACTCCATAGTAATACATGTGGATAAGCATGGCCACCTTCCAGACTGGAACAACACAGCCATATTAGATAAAGGGTCATCCAAGAAACTGAGGAAGACAATTGAGGCAGCATATATTAACACTAATAACAACATTAACCATAGAGAAGGCTTTATATGTCTAGCAAAACCCACAAGCTTATTAATAATAAAAGAATACGCAAATGAAATAACAAGCTCTCCGAAGCGTCCCATGAGATGACCCGTCTATGTATAAAATCCCCTGTTATGTTTGAGTTGTTAACTTTGTGATCAAAACCCTGCGGGTCGAAACGTTAAAGCATAAAATTCTGCCATTACTCCTCGTCTGCTTCCTCCACCTTCAGTCTTATCTATATATATATATATATATATATATATATATATATATATGTGTGTGTGTGTGTGTGTGTGTGTGTGTGTGTGTGTGTGTGTGTGTGTGTGTGTGTGTGTGTGTGTGTGTGTGTGTGTGTGTGTGTGTGTGTGTGCGTGTGTGTGTGTATATATATATATATATATATATACTGTATATATGTATATACAAATATATAAGAAAAATTGTGCTCAATTTATATATCTCTTGATAGCCTAGTTGTTAAGTCACTACCACACTTGTCATGAGGATGCTGGGGTTCGAGTCCTTGGCAGTACCACATTTCAATTTCTGCATGTCGGCTTGATGGCTTAGAATTAAAGTGCATTGTGGTTGTTAATATGTATATATATATATTTATATATATATATATATATATATATACATACATATATATATATATATATATATATATATATATATATATATATATATATATATATTGAAGTATGGAAGACAAATGAGTGGAAGGGCGGTGAGCTAAATAAATAAATGAATAAATCAGAAAAAGGTATGGAGAAACGCACGATCTACATATACCATGTGGTGGTTGTCCGTTAGGATATTATGAAGAGACGGGAAGATCAGTGGAGCTGCGGACATATGAACACAAAAATGACGTCAGAGCTCACAGAACCTCCAACTCGCTAGTGGTTTATTTAGACCAATGTGGTCATCTTCCAGACTGGAACAAGATAGAGATGCTCCAAAAAGGTCTAGAGAAAAAGAAAAGAAAAATAGTGGAGGCAGCTTTCATTACTTCCCACCCCTGCATCAACCATAGGGAAGGGTTTATAAAATCAGTAGGAGCAGTAGGCACTCTAGTTATCAAGGGGGTAAAAAGGACGATTGAGAACGGAGAGAAAAGCGGCATGGTCGGAGTCACATGAGAAGGGTTGAGAAAGGATGAGAGTATGGAGGGAGAGGAACACAGCAAGGGTGAATTATATAAGCTGTTAATTTTCTGAGATTGTATGTACTTTGAGAATGTCCTGGTAAGGACGAAACGTCAGTGAATAGAACTCCAACTCTGTGTTTAGCTCACCGCCCTTCCACTCATATATACATCCACATATATATATACATATATATATATATATATATATATATATATATACATATATTGTATATTATATATATATATGTATATATAATATATATATATATACATATACATATATATATATATATATATATATATATATATATATATTTACAACACTGAATGGGTCCCAGTGAACAGACATACGTTTGTATTAACCACAATCCACTTTAATTCCAAGCCATCAACATCGAAAGCTCGACGAGGCCAACATGCAGGAATTGAAACGTATCTCTCTTGATGGTGCAATCGGTTAAGTCACTAACACTTGTCACGTGCTAGCACAGGTTCGTGTCCTTGGCTGTAGCACGTTTCAATTTCTGTATGTTGGCCTCCTCGAGTTTCTCGATTCTGATGATTTAGAGGTAATATATATATGTATATACTGTATATACATATATATACATTTATATACATATATATCTATACATATATATATGTATATATATATACTGTATATATATATATATATATTTATATACATTATATATACACACACACACACACACACACACACACACACACACACACACACACACACACACACACACACACATATATATATATATATATATATATATATATATATATATATATATATATATATATATATATATTTATATATGTTCCCCCAACCCGAGCGTCCTGGCCACCTAAAGACGCCGCTCTCCGGAGGGGACATCCATTAAGAGATAAAGGAGCAGCAGCAGGAGCAAGCGTGTCGATAGCAAACGGGGCGGCGGATGGCGGACGGCGGGCGGCGGGTCAAAGAAAAAAATAAAATCCATGTACTCTCCACCCGTACCCCCGTCCCTACCCTAAGGTGAATTAAGTCACCTGACGAAAGTGTTTATCAAGACGCTTGTCAAGGGGAAGGCTCAGGTGTTATGTGAGCGAGCTTATGCAACGCCCTTTAAGGTGAACAGGATGGCCTGGCGACAACCAGAAATAAATATTCAAGGACGCTCCGTTGGTGGAGCGGTAAACTAATTATATCTTATTTATCATCTTATCTATTTGATTCTTAATTCTATTTATTCATACTGTCACCAGGTGATTTTATTCATTTAAATACATAGACGTCAGTAATCGTTCTTGTATATCTTATCTTTTTTATTGATTTTATTTATTTACTTTATCTATTTGTGTATCTACTTATTTATCTGTTCATTCATCTACTTATTCATTTCTTCATTTATTTATCTATTTATCTATTTTTGTTGTTGTATTAATACAATTTTGTTGACTGAAAACGTGCACTATGAAATTACCATTGTGTAAGGAAATGTATATATAGACATAGTTCTTATACAATATGGGTTAGATTTATAAGAATATAAATACCTATGAGACATGCATGTATGCTTGTGTACATACACACACACACACACACACACACACGCATATATATATATATATATATATATACATATATATATATATATATATATATATATATATATATATATATATATATATATATATACATATATATATATATACATTATACACACGTGTATATGCTCAGCTTTTATACATATATGACTACACATATACCCATTATATATTAATGTATTGTGTGCGTATATGCATGTACAATATGTAGATATTTCTGCATGTTTGAAAGGCACTTATTTTTCATGAGATAACAGCGATTTTCCAATATGACTGTTCATCGACAAAATCAATCTTCATTTCTCGAAGTCTTTTGTCCATCGACAAAAAACATGCAATTACGAACGGTTCTAGTTATACACTGAATAAAAAGATATACTAGAAAATGTCATGACTCACGTGTCCTGACCTTTTGCAGTGAAAGAAAAAATAAATACGAGATATTGGAATTATTTCCGCGCGACGTCTGTCATCTTTAGCTCCGTCCATTATGTCGTCATCGTCGTCAACAACTTAGTGTGTAGTTGAGGCTGTGCCCGGTGTGTTTTGTGCGTGGTAACCTTCATTCTTTATACATATATTTTTCAAAATACACACTTTCTAGTGAATATATCTATTTTCAAATTCTGAACACGACTTAAGTGTGATTAGTGAAATGTGAAATGTACTGTAGAACGAGCTGGAACGATACAAAAACGAGAAGAAATAAAAAAAAAAACAGATTACGGTAAGTACATTTCTATTTTTGTGTCAAACATGGCCGCCATTAGTAATGTTTGCAAGTCATTCGAATCCATTTCGATTATTTGGAAGCGTATCTTTCATCAAAATATGTTTATTGCTATGGCGAGGAAATATTTCCTTTTTACTCGGCTGAATATAATCGTATGGTGTAAATATGAATACCTGTACAATGGAGTCAAGGAACTTTTGGTGTATGTATGTCGATATAAATACCAAAACGCACACAAACGAATCCAGAGTTCTGATTTCTTCGCTTTCGTCATATATTTACATTTTTTACCACAAACCCAAACAGCTACAGGTGACTACCACTCGCCCTGACTATGAGGGCACACAAATAAAAGACGACCGTTCATCACGCAGCTATGCGCGTCCCACCTTTCTAGTCAATATCAAAATGTGATCGTTCATTAGGTTATTCTTGCCCGGAGTCAAGCTTCACTTCCATCTGAAGAAAATCGCCTGGTATTGGCCAGAATGAAATTCATCAAGAGCGTCACGGGCACAAAAAAGTTAAGTTAGATTTTGAATAAATCTATGTCCAAGTCCTTCGTCTCAGTGATACACTTTCCAGAGACTTGATTCCCGTGAAAGACAGACTTGGGAGGAAACACAGGGGTAGGGGGGTTGGATCCGTCTCTCTCCCTCAGCTGAATAAAATCGTGGTAGCAGACAGAATAAACACGAATCAAGTATGAGAGATCTGTTTCAGTATAAGTGGTCCAGATCTTCCATAACTTAGTTACGACTTGGCTCATCTGGACGATCCCCGCGCCCTTCGTAGTCTGCAATATTGTCCTCTACACCCATCCCCGATCCCACCCCACCCCCCTAGGTTGAGAGAGCAATCTTGGCTCCGTTGCAGAAATTCCAAGAAGCTCTTTGGCTCTGTTGCAGAAACCACCAAAAGCTCTCTGGCTTCGTTGCAAAAACCACCAGAAGCTCTCGAGCTTCGTTTGCAGAAACCACCAGAAGCTCTCTTGAATCAGTTGCAGAAACCACCAGAAGCTCTTTTGAGTCAGTTGCAGAAACCACCAAAAGCTCTCGAGCTTCGCATCAGAAACCACCAGAAGCTCTTTTGTTCAGTTGCAGAAACCATCAGAAGCTCTCCGGCTCCGTTGCAGAAACCACCAGAAGCTCTCTTGGTTCAGTTGCAGAAACCACCAGAAAATCTCTGGCTCTGTTGCAGAAACCACTAGAAACTCTCTGGTTCTGTTGCAGAAACCACCAGGAGCTCTTACAGAGGCGCTAACCCTATTAACAGTTAACTTGTTTTCTAAAGCTCTATTCCTTATGCTAGAGTAGGGTTGATAGTGGACCAGGTTCCCCCACCTACACCCCAACCGACCCAAGACCCACGAAAATCGAAGTGGTTGAGTTCAGGGAAGTGGGGAATAGGGTTAGGAGGAGGAGGAGGAGGAGGACTTCTCTCTCTCTCTCTCTCTCTCTCTCTCTCTCTCTCTCTCTCTCTCTCTCTCTCTCTCTCTCTCTCTCTCTCTCTCTCTCTCTCTCTCTCTCTCTCTCTCTCTCTCTCTCTCTCTATCTCTCTCTCTCTCTCTCTCTCTCTCTCTCTCTCTCTCTCTCTCTCTCTCTCTCTCTCTCTCTCTCTCTCTCTCTCTCTCTCTCTCTCTCTCTCTCTCTCTCTCTCTCTCTCTCTCTCTCTCTCTCTCTTCTCTCTCTCTCTCTCTCTCTCTCTCTCTCTCTCTCTCTCTCTCTCTCTCTCTCTCTCTCTCTGTCTCTCTCTCTCTCTCTCCTCTCTCTCTCTCTCTCTCTCTCTCTCTCTCTCTCTCTCTCTCTCTCTCTCTCTCTCTCTCTCTCTCTCTCTCTCTCTCTCTCTCTCTCTCTCTCCTCTATCTCTCATTCTCTCTCCCCTCTCTCTCCTCTCTCTCTCCCCTCTCCTCTCTCTCTCTCTCTCTCTCTCTCTCTCTCTCTCTCTCTCTCTCTCTCTCTCTCTCTCTCTCTCTCTCTCTCTCTCTCTCTCTCTCTCT
>NC_134809.1:48301680-48311680 GCF_046742065.1 Oratosquilla oratoria | reverse complement strand
GTCACCAAATATTATTACTAACGTTACGGTAATTAACTTATCACCAAGGTACAAAAGGTCCGACCCCATCAAGGACACGTGCCTTGAGGGTTCCCTACATTCGTTTTGTAGTATTTCTCTTTGTATATATGTTCTGGTCTTCCTATTATATTTATGCAGCTGTTGAAGAGGATCACAGTCATTGGTCGAAATATACGGTTTACTCTGTATATCAGCTTATATTTCTCCGAGAGTGGGTTTTATTTTTATTTTACTCATATAATACTACTCATAATACTCCTCATATAATACTACTCATAGAAACAACTTTGTCAACCGTGTAGTGAATGAATGGAATAAACTTCCTGCACAGGTAGTGCAATGTAGTTCAGTTCGAAGCTTTAAGAATCATTTAGATAAATACCTAAGTAAGATGCTGTAATGATTATGATTTATTTATTATTTTTTTTTTTTTAACATTTGTCTGTCTGATTTTCATTTATTTTTAGTTATATGTCAATTTATTATTATTTACTATTTACCTGTTTGTTTATTATTGAACTATACCTATGCATTTATTTATGTATTTTATTATGCTCCGCCTTTGTAATCCTTTTCCCCGTCTGGGGTATTGGCTGCTTGTTATTGTGGCAAAGTAGCATGCAGTCGATACTTTAGGGTCTATATGGGGCGCCCCTACGGACCAGAGCCACACATCATTTTGTCTATGATAGAAGAAAACTCTGTTCATAGAGAAATGATGACACTTTTATACTACGACTGTCCCTCCGTTATGCTGTCCCCCAACCCCTTGTTGCTGTCCTGTACCATTTCTCTGAGTATTCTCTTTCTGTGATGGGGGAATTCCCTTTGGTGGGGGAAAAGAATACTGCCACCAAGTATCCCACTTGGATCGTAAGAGGCGAGAAGAAAGGGACGGGGAGTGGGACTAGGCATTCTTCTCCCTGTAGCCCCACGGGGCATATATCCTAAAAACAAAAGTGAAGGCATAAGGGGTGCTGGAGGGCCTCGGACCAGCACCCTAAGGTTTGGGTCTTTTAATGTGCGTGGATGTGGTACAGGTGAGAGTAAAAGGGAAGAGATAGGTAGTATGTTTGTGAGAAGAAAGATGGATGTGTTGGCTTTGAGTGAAACTAAGTTGAAAGGGAAGGGTGAGTGTAAGTTTGGGAGTGTAAGTGGGAGGTTATCAGGAGTGAAGAGAGGGCGAGGGAGGGAAGGGGTGGCTATTCTAGTAAGTGAGGAGATAGGTAAACAGGTAGTGGAGTGGAAGGAGGTTTCCTCAAGGATAATGTGGATGAAGGTGAAACTGGGAAAGGAGATGTGGGTCTTTGTAAGTGCATATGGGCCTGGCAGTGAGAAGAGCGTGGAAGAAAGGGAGGCCTTTTGGATAGATTTAAATGAGTGCATAGAGGGTTTAGGAAGAAATGTCAATGTAATAGTACTGGGAGACCTTAATGCTAGGGTGGGAAATGGTCCAATCGATGGAGTGGTTGGGAAGTGTGGAGTTCCAGGAAAGAATCGTAGTGGAGAGTTGATGGTGGAAATGTGTCTAGAAAGAGAGTTGATGATAGCAAATACAGTGTTTCGGAAGAAAGTCAAGCATAAGTACACATGGGAGAGGGTGGTGGAGGGAAGGGTGGTAGATAGAGCGCTAATGGATTATGTAGTGGTAAATAGGATTATGATAGGAAGAGTTAAGGATGTACATGTGCTAAGGGGAGAGGGTGGGGGAATATCAGATCATTTTTTGGTGGAAGGTAAGCTGAGAGTGGAGGATAGATGGAGAAAGAGGAAAGGGACAAAAGGTAGGGAGGTTCTTAGAGTGAACTCTTTGAATGAAAAGGAAAAGGAGAAGGAGTACGAAAAGAAGCTGAAGGAGGAGTGGGAGGGAGTAAATGATGGAGCAGAGATGGGTGTGGAGGAGGAATGGGGATGGTTCAAGGAGGGAGTCTTAAAGTGTGCAAGGATGGTGTGTGGAACAAGAAGGACAGGGGGAAATAGAAGAAAGGGTAGTGAATGGTGAGGAAACAAAGAAGGTTGTAGAAGAGAAGAAGCGAGCATTCACAGATTGGTTACAAAAGAGGACGGGGGAGTCATATGAGACGTACAAAGAAAAGAAAAGAGAAGTAAAGCAAAAGGTAAAGGAGGCAAAGAGGAGAGCAGATGTGAAATGGGGTAAGAGTATGACAGAAAATTTTGAAAGTAATAAAAAGATGTTTTGGAAAGAAATTAAGAGAGGAAGAGGAGGCGAATCAAGTAGGGAAGAAAACGTAAAAAGTGCAGATGGAGAGATGATAATGGAAGAGAAGGCAGTAAGGGGAAGATGGGCAGAATATTTTAGGGAGTTGCTAAATGTGAAGGAGGATAGGGAAGGAAAGATAGCTGCAGTGGGAAATGCGAAGAAAATGAGAGTGAGGAGTGAGGAGAATGGAGGAGAAATAAGGAAGGATGAGGTGAAGGCAGTTGTAAAGATGATGAAAGCAGGTAAGACACCTGGTCTGGATGGATGCCATGCAGAATGTCTGAAAAAGGGAGGTTCAGTGATGGTGGACTGGTTGGTGAGGTTATTTAATGTTTGCTGGAGAGAGGGTAGAGTACCGGAGGACTGGAGAAGTGCCTGTATAGTTCCTCTATACAAGGGAAAAGGGGACAAGTGTGAATGTAGTAGTTTCAGAGGGATTAGCCTGTTAAGTGTAGTAGGGAAGGCTTATGGGAGGGTCTTGATTGAGAGGATTAGGAGAGGAACAGAAGGAGTAATTGGTGAGGAACAGTGTGGATTTAGGACAGGTAGAGGTTGTGTAGATCAGATCTTTGTGGTAAGACAGATATGTGAGAAAGCTATAGGAAAGGGGAAGGATGTTTTTTGGGCTTTTATGGATCTGGAAAAGGCTTATGATAGGGTAGACAGAAATGCACTGTGGGAGGTTATGCAGATTTATGGGATAGGAGGAAAGCTTTTGGGAGCTGTCAAGAGTTTTTATGAGAGTAGTAGAGCTTGTGTCAGGATTAGAAATGGAGAGAGTGAGTGGTTTGAGGTAAAGGTGGGACTTCGTCAAGGATGCGTTATGTCGCCCTGGCTGTTCAACTTATACATGGATGGGGTGGTGAGAGAGGTGAATGCTAGGGTAGTGGGTCAGGGATTGGAGATGGTTAAAGAAAATGGAGAAAAGTGGGAGGTGAGCCAGCTGTTGTTTGCGGACGACACTGCGCTTGTGGCAGGGTCGGAGGAGGGATTGAGGAAGCTGGTGGCAGAGTTTGGGAGAGTATGTGATAGAAGAAAGCTAAAGATAAATGTGGGTAAAAGTAAGGTGATGAGATGTACAAGGGGTGAAAGTGGCAGTAGACTGGTAGTGAACATTAAGGGAGAGCGACTGGAGGAAGTGGATAGTTTTAGATACTTAGGTGCAAGTGTAGCAGGAAAAGGTGGAGTGAAGGTGGAGGTAGAATGTAGATTGAGAGAAGCGAGTAAATGCCTTGGTGGATTAAAGAGTGTAATGAGGAATAGACATTTAGGAATGGATGCGAAGAGGAGACTGTATGAAGGAGTGATTGTGCCAACAGCACTGTATGGGGCAGAAACGTGGAACATAAGAGAAGAAGAGAGAAGGAGTTTGAATGTGTTTGAGATGAGGTGTCTGAGAAGTATGGTGGGGGTTACTAGGCTGGATAGAGTGAGAAATGAGGAGGTGAGGAGGAGAACAGGGGTGAAAAAGGAGCTGGGAGATAGGGTTGATGAAAGAATATTAGGATGGTTTGGACACATGGAAAGAATGAGTGAAGAAAGACTAGTAAAAGAGGTATGGAAGGCAGATGTGGAGGGAGTGAACATGAGGGGACGTCCTAGGATGAGGTGGATGGATGGGGTGAAGGGGGCTTTGGGGAAGAGGGGAATGTCTGTTGAGGAAGGAAGGGAGAGGACGGAAGACAGAGGTGAGTGGAGAATGGTTGTATATGGATGATGTTGTGATTGCATGAGGAGGAATGGGCGGGGGGTGGTGTGTGGGGTAGTATGTGTGAGTAAATTTTGACGCAGCCCGAAGGGATTTCTCCCCGTCCTCTCCTTATATGCAAGGGGGGACGGAGAGGGGGGGTCGACGATTAAATGAAGCGGCCTTGCTGTGGATGTGCTGTGTCTTGCGACACTGCTTCTGACCCAGGGCGGTGGGCAAGGTGCAGGGATGACCCGTCATCCAGGAGGTGCTCAGATGAGAGGGAGGGTGGGAGGGGTGTGGAGTGTATTTAGGGATGAAATGGGTGGGAGTGTTTTTATGCCTTTCCCTTTTTGGCTACCTCCCTTGGAAGGGGGAAAAAGCCTTGGTATATGTATGTATGTATGTACATTATTATAGTTTTTATTGATTAATTTTTTATTATTATGATTTTTTCTCGTATCCGACCTAGATATGGACCAAAAGGTCTCCTGTCGGCATGCTCCGCCTTTGTAATCCTTTGTAATATATATACATATATATATATATATATATATATATATATATATATATATATATATATATATATATATATATATATATATATATATATATATATATGATAATTCCGACAGTCGTCCCCGGATTCGAACCGAGGCTTGCGAGAACGCAAAGCCGACGCTCTACCAACTGAGCTATCGGGTGTCTAAAATTCTCCAACCTGGGAATTAATCTTACTCCGTAGG
Source organism: Oratosquilla oratoria (assembly GCF_046742065.1). Taxonomy (NCBI): domain Eukaryota; kingdom Metazoa; phylum Arthropoda; class Malacostraca; order Stomatopoda; family Squillidae; genus Oratosquilla; species Oratosquilla oratoria. The sequence goes on along the minus strand of NC_134809.1, from coordinate 48,307,005 downwards.
GATTAGGTCGACTGCTAACTGCTGTCCTTACTTAATTTTTACAGAGAACTAACACCAACTCGTAGCTCGTGGTTAAGCTGGTATGTTTCCTTGATGGACTTTCGTCGACGTCATATATATATATATATATATATATATATATATATATATATTATATATATATATATATATATATATGTATATATATATATATATATGTGTGTGTGTGTGTGTGTGTGTGTGTGTGTGTGTGTGTGTGTGTGTGTGTGTGTGTGTGTGTGTGTGTGTGTGTGTCTATTTGTATATATATATATAAATATATATATATATATATATATATATATATATATATATTGTATATATATATATATATAAATATATATATATATATATATATACATATATATATATATATATGGCGTTAACAAGGTAAAAAATCTAAGATGTGTTGCCATGGCAAAGAAGCAAATCCATGTTGATTTTATTTATTTACTTGTTTTTCTCGTGTGATCAAAAGTCCGAGATGATCAGTATTTGTGTGACTGTACACTGGTAATGATTATTAAAGGCTCACGGTGCCCGAGGGAGGGTTAGGGGTATGGAGGAACTAATGGGAAGATTGGGAGGGGGGTGTAAGGATTTATAGGTGGGCTATTTCACGGCCCGTTTGGTGGGGGTTGGTTGGCCAATTTATGAAATGGACGGTTGTGAGGGACACTAGGGGCAAGTGGCCAGTTTTCCGCACGGGATTTATGGAGAGAGGGTGGCCCGTGAGCATCATAGAGGTCAGGGTTGTTAAGATTCTGTGCCAAGGTGGGATTTGAGATGGAGTGTTTACTACAGTAGGGTTGGGGGATTTAGTGGGGAGTGTTTGTTTGGGTCCTAGGTCTTGTGGGATTGAAAATGTGGGATTTGTGGACTTGGGAGCACTTAGTAGAGCGGAGTTGAAGACGATTTAGTGGGAAGGGTTTGGTTGGATTCTGTGGGATTTAAGAGGTGGGATTTGTGGTCGTGGGAATATTTAGTACAGAGGGATGGGGGATTCAAGGGGGAGACTGTGGTATGATCAGATTTGATTCTCTTGGGGGTAGTTAGGAGATGAATAGAAAATCCTGGCGACAGATGGAATGGAAGGAAAAGTGCCACCTGGCACGGAAGGGGTAAGAGGTGTGATTAGCGGATGGGAGGTGTGGGGGACTTAGAAGTGACCCACCCCCATCCTTCTGGATGGTCGGGGAGAGAATCAGGGGGGTTGTAATTACGTTCAAAGAACAGCCGACCTGGGCAGGGTAAGTGAACAGAACAGCCCATTAAAGAGTAGGTGTGGTGGAGGGAAAAGCGGTTGTTTTGTGGGCATGTGCGATGGATAGAAGAGCGAATGTGGGTGGTCGCTATATTTTTTTTTACACTTTCCACATCGAGTCCAAATCATGTAGTTAGGGAGAGAAAATAATATAATCTTTTGCCTTGTATGGGAAAACCGTTGTTTGCTGGTGTGCATTCATCTTAGATCGACGAATGGCAGTAAAAAGAAAACATTATAAGTTTATGTGAAACTGAGCACATCGTAACCAAAGAAGGAGAAACATATTTCAGTGCTTCTGTCCCAGTAACAGAAAAAGACACATATTTAGGTGAACTGAACATCAAGTATGGTTAGGTAACGACTGCTATACTCAGATGGGCGCTTATAGTAATAGGTAAAGGTTGGGTACATGTTTTACGGATAATCGAAAGGTAGCCACTGGTATTTACGGTTAAACAATTTTGTTCTCCATCGGATAGAGAACTTACATTTTCAAGCCATGCTCTGGTGCTTTACCATTCTCTACACCTGGATAATACACCGTAGTATAATGATAACGGCCTTTTCTTGGGAAATGAAGGCCTAGGGTTCGAATTACACAGAAAGAGGCGTTTATTGAAACTGTCAAAATATGTGTATATATATATATATATATATATATATATATATGTGTGTGTGTGTGTGTGTGTGTGTGTGTGTGTGTGTGTGTGTGTGTGTGTGTGTGTGTGTGTGTGTGTGTGTGTGTGTGTGTGTGTGTGTGTGTGTGTGTGTGTGTGTGTGTGTGTGTGTGTGTGTGTGTGTAATAAAATCACTTGGAAAATGAAATGAAAGGTGACCGAACGTTTTCGTCTATTCAAGACATTTTCAAGGTACAGAGTAAGGTGGTATTGACGTTATATATATATATGCACAAGAAACAGTAGGGGGAAAATTAGGACAGGTCCATTGTGACATTATCTCAGCACGGCCTGACGTATGACCCGACTACTGTCAACAACTTTATTTGTAACAAAGTTATCTAATTTATACATTCCCATACTCATATTCATGTTGTTCTCAAATGAATCTTTTATATAACATGATTCTATGATATTCCTCCCCTTAATGTCCTTACTTAAGACAGTTTTCTTTGTGTTATCCCAATCAATGCAATGATTAAAATCCCTTAAATGCAAAAACAACCCACTTGAAACTTGTTCTGATGTTATATTTATGTTGGTTTATTCTCAATTTTAAATTCTTGCCTGTTTGTCCAATATAATCAAAGTTACAATTTTTTGCAAGGGATACTATAAACACAGCCTTCATTACAAGCAGGTGAATTTTTAATTAACCTTTTTTTAACAGTGTTGTTGTTTTTAAAAACAACTTGGACACCAAACTTATTAAAAATACGCGTTAAACTAAAAAAAAAATATGAAAAGGAAAGGTTAAAATATTCTTAAAACTGAATTGCTGACTATTAGAAAGACTGTAAAAAGATTTCTTTGCTGTGTTTTGAGCTACGTCAATTATATGTTTTGGATATTTTAATTTATTAGCAATGTCATAAATAATTTAATTTTCTCGGTCTAAAAATTCTGGGCAACAAACTCTAAAAGCCTTTAGAAACATTGAGGTGAATACTGATATTTTAGTCTTAAGGTGGTGATAAGAATAATAATGAATATAAGAAAGGACATTGGTTGGTTTCCTGTAAACATCTAATTTAAACTTATTACCAACTCTATAAATCATAACATCCAAAAAGGATAGACTATTGCTCTGTTCAATTTCTTTTGTAAATTTAATTGAAGGCACTAAACTGTTTAACTTTAATAAAAAGTTGTCTAAAGGTTGGTCAATAGGCCACATACACAATATATCGTCAACATATCTATACCAAATGACTTTGTTAGGAATAATTTTAGGCAAAATATCTCTTTCAAAAAAATCCATATACAAGTTGCTTAGAACAGGAGATAAAGGATTCCCCATTCCCATTCCAAACTTTTGCATATAGAATTTACCGTTAAATTCAAATTTAGAATCTAATACACATAACTTAATGAGACTGATTATTGTGTGGACCGGTAGAGGCATATCATATTTCTTTAATTCATCTTCTAAATATATCAATATGATATGCCTCTACCGGTCCACACAATAATCACTCTCATTAAGTTATGTGTATTAGATTCTAACGGGTAAGTCACTAAAGCACTTGTCACGTGCTAGCCCTGGTTCAAGTCCTTGACCGTACCACGTTTCAATTTCTGCATGCTGGCTTCCGCAGATCTCCCGAAGTTGATGGGTTAGAATTAAAGTGTGTTGTGGTTGATATATATATATGCTTGTGTGTGTGTGTATGTGTATGTGTGTGTGTGTGTGTGTGTGTGTGTGTGTGTGTGTGTGTGTGTGACTGTGTGTGTGTGTGTGTGTGTGTGTGTGTGTGTGTGTGTATGTATATATATATATGTAAATGTGTATATATATACATATATATAAATATATGTATATACATATATATATATTATTTATATATATATATAATATGCAATCATATGTTATATATATTACATATATATATATATATATATATATAATATGCAATCATATATTATATATATATATATATATATATATATATATATATATATATATATATATATATATATCCAAGGTAGATCACCTGGAAAAAAAACTAACGAAGCAGAGCGCTTTCGTATATTACATCTTCAGTGCAAAAAGTTATTTTGCACTGAAGATGTAATATACGAAAACGCTCTGCTTCGTAAGTTTCTTTTTCCAAGTGGTCTATTTTGCATAAGTACACGTACCCGTGTTCTTAGTATTATATATATATATGTATATATATTCATATATACATACATATGTATATATATATATATACATATGTATATATGCATATATATATATATATATATATACAGGATGGGGCAGAGCAACTTGCTTATTTGGAAAGTCAATTAAAACGAAAGTAATGCAGATATATATTTAATATTTTGAACAGCATCAAGTTCAGAATTTAAATTTTATGTTTTCCCAGTTTTAAAGTTTTATCAGGCAGATGGCATCCATTATTCTTAATACACTGCGTTAATCGAAAGTGGAAGTTTCGTTCAACTCTGTCCCGCACATCGACGGGTATGTTGGCGACAGCTTGACGAATGGTGTTCTTCAGGTGAGCCAGGGTCCTAGGACGATTGTTGTAAACAAGTGATTTTAGATAGCCCCATATAAAATAGTCGCAGGGTGCTAAATCTGGCTATTGCAGATCGCCCCTTAAGGAGATGAGGCGTCCTGGGAAGTGTTACCGCAAAACAGACATTGCCACACTCGCTGTGTGTGCCGTGGCACCGTCCTGCTGGAAACATCCATCTCCCACATCCATCTGGTTGAGTGTTGGCAGGAAAAACACCTGAATCATATGGACATAACAGTCAGAAGTCACCGAAACTGCCTGTTTGTTTTCTTTAAAAAAACATGGACCAATTATCCCAACTCGCAATAAGGCACACCAGTTACACGTTGTGAATGTAGGGGACGCTGAAGAAGTTGTCTGGGGTTATTAGGGCTTCAATACCGCATGTTCTGCTTATTTACTAATCCCGAAAGATAGAGGTGAACCTCATCATTGAAGAAAACAAGTGTGTCGTGAGGCATGCCAAGAAGCACCTCACATGCATTTTCTCGAGCAACAAAATAGCGTGGGTTAAGGTCCTGCACCACAGCCAATTTGTAAGGATGAGATTTTAGTTCTTCATGAAGGATTCGCTTCACAGAACGAGTAGACGACCCAACAGCAGCTGCATGTTTGCGGGCAGAGCTTTGAGGGGATCACAAATCAGAAAGTCTTATCGCGTCAAGGTTTTGGGGTGACCTTACTGTTTGTGGAATGCCATTATTATTATTTTTTCACATCACCATTTTCCCTTAAGTTGTTTACCTATGAAACAATCGACTGCCGGCCAGGAACACGACTATGGGGCCCAATATTGAAATGTGTACGGAATGCAAGTTGCGTGGCTATGATTGAG
>NC_134809.1:48281680-48284180 GCF_046742065.1 Oratosquilla oratoria | reverse complement strand
CACATGATGCGCAGTTGAAAAAATATATAATAATGATAATAATAATGACAATAATAATGATAATGATAATAATTATTATTATTATTATTATTATTATTATTATTATCATTATTGTCATTATTATTATTATTATTATTATTATTATTATTATTATTATTATTATTATTATTATTATTATTATTATTATTATTATTATTATTATTATCATTATTATTATTATCATTATTATTATTATTATTATTATTATTATTATTATTATTATTATTATTATTATTATTATTATTATTATTATTATTATTATTATTATTATTATTATCATTATTATTATTATTATTATTATTACTACTACTACTACTACTACTACTACTACTACTACTACTACTACTACTACTACTACTACTACTACTACTACTACTACTACTACTTACCCAACACTAACGTGTGGGTTTGCCCACAGCTGAAAAAATCGTCTGACGTCAGCCACAATAAAATCTAGAAATAGTGGCATCCCAGGGATCATGGTACGTGTTGTTTTGTAATGACGCCTCTTTGTGGTTGTGTTTGTGTGTGTGTGTGTGTGTGTGTGTGTGTACGTCTGTGTGCGTGCGTGCGTGTAGTTGTGTGTAGGTGTAGGTATATAAGCATGTATGTATGTATTTACGCATGTCTTTATGTATATCTGTATATATAGGTGGGTGTTGCTTGTGTGCGTGTGTGAGTGCGCACAGCACAATGTCTCCTTTTTCCCATTGTCTTACTTCGTACAACAAATAGTTGGACTGCTATGATTGAAGCATGAATATCGGAACACCGTTGCCCGACACTCCCAGAACCAATCACCTTCAATTGTGAACCTCGATTCCCAATCACAAGCGCACTAGAGTACCGAATCACGATTCGATACTCCTTAGCCCGATTCGACAATGAAACCGATTTACCGCATCGAAGTCGCTGGGTCACAAGGTCGTGGGTCGGGTCGGGTCTCGGATCGGAGAATCAAAGCTCTGAGATGTGTTGTTTGTATGGTGTCGTGTTGTATGGGATTAGCGGTGTCGTCGAGCGATCAACAACTGAATCCTTTTTGCTCCCTCATCATGAGTTTCATTCAAGCCTTGGGAGTCGAGGAACGTTTTATTCTCGTTAGCCCTTCCGTTCGGGGGAAGAGGCGGAGGGGGGACAGAAAGGGGGTAAGGGAAAGTCAGAGAAAGGGGGGAAAGTGAAGGGGAAAGGAGGTGGGGGAGAGAAAGGGAAGGGGAGAGGAGGGGGATGGGAAAGAAAGGGAAGGGGAGAGGAGGCGGGAGAGAGAAAGGGGGAAGGGAAAAGGACAGTAAAAGAGAAAGGAAAGGGGAGAGGTGGAAGGGGAGAGAAAGGGAAGAGGAGAGGAGGCGGGGAAAAGAAAGAAATGGGGAGAGAAGGCGGGGAGAAAGAGAAGGGGAAAGGTGACGGGGGAGAGAAAGGGGGAAGGGAAAGGGAGAGAAGGAAGGGGAGAGAAAGGATGAGAAAGGGAAGGGGAGAGGAGGGGAGAGAAACGGAAGGGGAGAGGAGGCAGGGGGAGAGAAAGGGAAGAGGAGGAGGGGGAGAGAAAGGGGGAAGGGAAAGGGAGAGGAGGGGGAAAGGGAAGTTGAGAGGAGGCGGGGGTAGAAAAAGGGGGAAGGGAAAGGGAGAGGAGGCGGGGGGAGAGAAAGGGGTGAAAGGGAAGGGAGAGGAGGAGGGTGAGAGAAAAGGGAGTAAGGCAAGTTGAGAAGAGGTGGGGATAGAAAGGGAAGGAAAGAGGAGAGGAAGGGGAGAGAAAGGGAAGGAAGGGGAAGGGGAGAGAAAGGGAAGGAAGGGGAAGGGGAGAGAAAGGGGAAAAGGGAAGGGTAGGAGGGGAGAGGAAGGGGGGGCGAAGGGAAGGGGAGAGATGGAGGGGGAAGAGAAAGGGGGAAGGGGAGAAAAGAGAGAGATAGAGGGGGGAAAGGGAAGGGGAGAGAAAGGGGAAAAGGAAAGAGGAGAGAAAAGGGGGAAGGGAAGGAGAAAGGAGGAGGAAAGAAAGGGGGAAAGGGAAGGGGAGAGGAGGAGGGAAGAAAAAGAGGGGAAAGGGAAGTGAAGAGAAGGAGGGGAGAGAAAGGGGGAAAGGGAAGGGGAGTGACGGAGGAGAAGAGGAGGGGGGAAAGAAAGGGGGAAGGGAAGGGGAGAGGAGGAGGGAAAAGAAAGAGGGGAAATGGAAGTGGAGAGAAGGAGGGGAGAGAAAAGGGGAAAGGGAAGGGGAGAGAAGGAGGAGAAGAGGAGGGGGGAAGAAAGGGGGAAAAGGAAGGGGAGAGGAGGAGGGAAGAGAAAGAGGGGAAAGGGAAGGGGAGAGACGGAGGAAAAGAGAAAGGGAGGAGGAGAGAAAGATGGGAAAGCGGAAGGGGAGAGGTGGAGGGGAAGAGAAAGGGGGAAGGGAAAGGGAGAGGAGGCGGGGGATAGAAAGGGAAGAGAGAAAGGGGGTTAGGGAAGGAGCATCCCAACGCTTAACACAATC
>NC_134809.1:48266680-48271680 GCF_046742065.1 Oratosquilla oratoria | reverse complement strand
CACTACGTTGTTCCTGTTCCTCTTCTTGTTCTTGTTCTTGTTCTTCCTGTTTTTGTTTTTGTTTTTTGTTCTTGTTCTTAAAGTTCGTCTCGACGCTCGTGTAACTGGGCGTTCCAGCTGTCACTTGTGGTGATAGGAAGTTTGGTCATAATGATCTTGAAGTGCGTAAGACAGAATGAGTGGAGGGTGGTGAGGTAAACACCAGGAACCGTTGGAGTTTTATTACTAACGTTTCATCCTGAAAGGACTTCCTCAGAGTGTATGTACACAAACAAATCATTGACAGCTTATATACTTCCAGCTTACCCCATTCCTCACCGTTCGTCTTCGTTCCTCATACACCACCGTTCGGCATCACGAAGAACCAAGTTGGCCGTTACTCTCGCCAATTTGACAAATCCATCATGGTGGTTGCTACATGGATGTAAATTGATGTAGGCTGCCTCAATTACTTTTCTTCTCTGTTTCGTTAGACCTTTATGTAGCACCTCTGTTCTTTCCCAATCTGATAGGTGGCCAAAGTTGTCAAGGTGGACCACCAACGAATTTGAAGTTCTGTGAGCTCTGACGTCGCTTTTGTGTCCATAGGTACGTTTTTTTATCCCTCTGTTGGTTTCGCCGAAATAACTAACGGGACAACTTTTGCATGGTATTTTGTAAATCAAGCTGTTTTCTTCAGTTTCGACTTTACCATTGCTCTTATTTCTCATAATCTCTCCTATCCTGGTACCAGTGCCAAACGCAATTTTTAACCCTGCCCGGGTGAACAACTGTTCCATTTCACTCGCGCGTCTCACTCTCTCCTCTTTTATTCTCTCTGCTTCTTTTATCTGTTCTTAGGGCCTTCTCCCTCAATCTGTGTAAAAGACCTGGATATCGCAGTTTTTTGAAAATATCAAAAATGTAATTGATCTCTTCCGGAGAAGGCAGGGCTGGGTTTTTGTCCGTCCCCAACTCGAAGTACGCGGAGGAGTTGGGACATAATCTCAAAAAAGCGGGTGTAAGCGTTGCTTTTTCCACGGGTACGAAATTAGGAGAGGTGGTCAGGAATAAGAATAAAAATAAATCAGAAATAGGTATAGAGAAAGGCGCGATCTACAATATAACATGTGGTGGTTGTCCGTTAGGATATTATAGAGAGACGGGAAGATCAGTGGAGCTGCGGACATATGAACACAAAAATGACGTCAAAGCTCACAGAGCCTCCAACTCGCTAGTGGTTCATTTAAACTAATGTGGTCATCTTCCAGATTGGAACAAGATAGAGGTGATCCACAAAGGTCCAGAGAAAAAGAAAAGAAAAATAGTGGAGGCAGCCTACATTACTTCCTACCCCTGCATCAACCATAGGGAAGGGTTTATAAAATGAGCATGAGCAGCAGGCACTCTAATTATCAAGGAGGTCAAAAGGACGATTAACAACGGAGGGGGAACCGGTATGGTCGGAGTCACATGAGAAGTGTTGAGAACGGATGAGAGTATGGAGGGAGAGGAACACGGCAAGGATAAATTATATAATCTGTTCATTTTCTGAGATTATGTACTTTGAGAATGTCCTGGTAAGGACGAAACGTCAGTCAATAAAACTCCAACTGTTCTCTGTGTTTAGCTCACCGCCCTTCCACTCAAATGTGTATATATGTATATATATGTATATATATGTATATATATGTATATATATGTATATATATGTATATATATATATATATATATATATGTATATATATATATATAATGTATATATATATACACATATATATACATATATATATACATATATATATGTATATATATATATATGTATGTTTGTGTATATATATATATATATATGTATATATATATTATATATGTATACATATATATATTTATACATATATATATGCATATACACAATGTATATATATACACATATATATGTATATGTATACATATATATATATATATGTATACATATTTATATATATATGTATATATATATATATATATATATATATATATATATATATATATATATATATATGATTATAATAACACGGTACGGGTGTTCACTTATGCAAAGTAGTACACTGGGAAAAAGAAACTTACGAAGCAGTGTACTTTTTGCACTGAAGATGTAATATACGAAAGCGCTCTGCTTTTTAAGTTTCTTTTCCAAGTGGTCTACTTTGCATATATATATATATATATATATATATATATATATATGTATATATGTATATATATACATATATATACATATATATATATATATATATACGTACATATATTATATATATATGTATATATATATACATATATTATATATATATATATATATATATATATATATATATATATATATATATATATATATATATACACCCGTCTGGGTTATTGCTTGCATGTTATTGTTTGTTTTAAAACTGCTCAGTAGCATGCAGTTGGTACTTTATGGTCTATATGGGGCACCCCTAATGACCAGAGCCACAAATCATTTTATTTGTGATAGAGGAAATCTCTATTCATAGATAAATAATGATACTTTATCATGCCGCGACTGTCCCTCCGCTATGCTGTCCCCCCAGTCTTGACACTCTTGTATACCTTTTTTTTTATATATATATTTCAATTCTTCGCCGAACCCTATGATGGGTTAAGAAAATACTGCTACCAAGTGTTCTCACTTGAATCATAAAAGGCGACAAAAACGGGACGGGGATAGGACTAGGTACCCTTTTCTCTATATCCCTAAAGGAGACATTCCTAAAAAAAGCAAAAACATAAAAGGTTCTGGGAGGAGTTTTCTAACCAGAACCCTAAGGGTCATTTAATGTGTGTGGATGTGGTACAGATGAGAGTAAAAGGGAAGCGATAGGCAGTATGTTTGTGAGAAGATGAATGTGTTGGCACTGAGTGAAACTAAGTTGAAAGGGAGATGCAAATTTGAGTTTGGGAGTGTAGTTGGGAGGGTGTCAGGAATGAAGAGAGGACGAGGGAGAGAAGGTGTGTGCAAAGATAGGTAAACGTTTGGTGAGGTGGAAAGAGTTTTTTAAGGTTAATTTGGATGAAAGTGAAACTGGGAAGGGAGATGTGGATTTTTGTAAATGCTTACAGGCCTGGTAGTGAGAATAGTGGAGGAGAAAAGGGAGCCTTTTTGGATTTAATTGAATTCATAGAGTTTAGAGAGAAAAGTCAATGTAGTTGTATTGGGAGATCTTAATGCTAGGGCAGGAAATGAACCAATAGATGGAGTGGTTGGGAAGCGTCAACTTCCAGGAAAAAAAATAGTGGAGAATTGATGGTGGAGATGTGTCTAGAAAGAGAGCTGATGATAGCAAATACAGTATTTAGACAGATAAGTACACATGGGAGAGGGCGGTGGATGAAAGGGTAGTAGATAGGGCATTCATGGACTACATATTGGTAACCAGGAGAATAGTAGGAAGAGTTTTGGATGTACATGTTCTATAGGGAGAGAGTGGGAGAATATCAGATCATTATGTTTTGGTAAAAAAGGAAATGGGGTCGCAGGCAGCGATCTTTCCTAATCTCGGAAACCAATAGCGTTTTGATTTCAAAGAGTTTTGTACTTCTAGAAGCCGAGCGGTTTAAGGCACCGTCTCGGTAGTCTCTTAGCCTCAAAGCGGTAGATTCGAGTCCTATGCGCGACGGCCATAGAAAATTATCTGATTGATGTCTCTGTCCACCGGCGAATTTCTCTCTCTCTCTCTTCCTCACACACGCACACACACACACACACACACACACACACACACACACACACACACACACACACACATATATATATATATATATATATATATATGTATATATATATATATAATATATATAATATATGTGTGTGTGTGTATTCACTTGTGAATACACAAGTGAATACACACACACACACACACACACACACACACACACACACACACACACACACACACACACATATATATATATATATATATGTATATATATATATATATAATATATATATAATATATGTGTATATATATATACATATATATATGATATGTATATGTATATATATATATATACATATGTGTGTGTGTGTGCGTGTGTGTGTGTGTGTGTGTGTGTGTGTGTGTGTGTGTGTGTGTGTGTGTGTGTGTGTGTGTGTGTGTGTGTGTGTGTGTGTGTGTGTGTGTGTGTGTGTGTGTGTGTGTGTGTACACATATGCATAATAGAACATGTGCGTGCGTGTGTACTCGTGTTCACCCATGCACGTACCTGCATTAAAGTGTTTACACACTGTTTATCACACTCCCCCTCTTTACCTGTCCGAGAAAGGACCCCGGCCGATTCCCCGGACAATAATCAAATCAAACCGATCTAGTCCGGAGAGAGAGAGGGGGGGTTATGGGGCTCGCGTCCGGCCATCAGATAAAACGTCTCTTAGGGCCCGCTAATAGAGGGGGCCCTATGGGGAGCGAAGGGGAGGGCAGGGGCCCCTCATAATGGCGATCATTCCTGGGGAAGTGATCACGTCCATAGGGCTATTAATATCTCGTTTCGTTTGGGTAAACATAGAAGATAAGATCTGACAGGATGAGAGATGGGGGAACAGGGGGAGCGGTGGTAGTAGTGGTTGGAGGAGAGGGGGAAGAAGTGGGAGATGTGAAGGAGGATTTAATTCTCGTTAAATGAGGAGGAAGGTGGAGGGGTGAATCTGGTTAGGGGGGTTAAGTGGATGGGGATGTAGCAGTGATTCACATTATTTTTCTTTCGTTGTTGTTGAATGATTATCGTTGTTGGGGTCTTTTTTGTATTTGTTGTTGCTGTTGATGTTCATATTTTTATTTTCTGTGGTCTTTGCATGTTCTCTGTCAGGAGGAGGGTCTTCTAGTCTGAATAGAATAGTCTGTCGTTTGTTAGAACAGTCTTTAGCAAGAATGGGACACTGGGCATGGGTGAGAGGATATCCAACACCTTTTGTATGTCGAGTCCCATGGTTGCTTGAAAAACAAACAAATAAGTAAATTCATTAATACAAA
>NC_134809.1:48241680-48244180 GCF_046742065.1 Oratosquilla oratoria | reverse complement strand
AGAGAAGGAAGAGGAGGAGGAGGTGGTGGAGTGGACGAGAAGGAGAAGGATGTAGTGATGGTGGACTTAGAGGGCAAGAAGGAAAAACTGTTAGGGGGTGGAGGAAAAGGAGGAGGTGGTGGAGGACGAGGGAAAGTGAAGCAGAATGTGAAGACAAGAGGTCAGGGGTAAGTAGATAAGAGGTACAGAAGAAACAAAAGCATGAAGATATATATGAAGAACACGACTTTGGAAAGATTAAAGTATTCAATGTAATCAAGAGAAATCATTAGAAAGGAATGTGCGCGCGTGCGTGTGTGTGTACGTGCGTGCGTGCGTGCGCGTGTGTGTGTGTGTGTGTGTGTGTGTGTGTGTGTGTGTGTGTGTGTGTGTGTGTGTGTGTGTGTGTGTGTGTGTGTGTGTGTGTGTGTGTGTGTGTGTGTGTGTGTGTGTGTGTGTGTGTGTGTGTGTGTGTGTGTGTGTGTGTGTGTGTGTGTGTGTGTGTGTGTGTGTGTGTGTGTGCGTGCGCGCGTGTGTATACAGCGTGGGTGTGAACCAGACAAACTGCCTATTACAAGGACGTAACTCTATATCTATGTATATCCAATTCAATCAAAGATGTTTCAGAACCATTCGTCTTTTCTCATTAGCATTTTAAACCAGCTTGACCATTGCTTTCTGAAACTTACCCCAATGAGTATGAACAGCACCACGAACACGGCAAGAGGTCGCAATCTGCAAGAAGGAGAAGGAGAAGTAAATGAAAACGAAATCACGTTTTATTGGCGGCATCCGCCAGAACAAAATAATATAATAATGTTTTATTTGCTTACAGATGTTCAGGGTAAATGAAGGGAGTGGGAGGGGAGGGGAATGAGGCGGAGTGGGTAGGAAAGGGAGTGATAAAGAGGGAAAGGGAGAAGAGGAGAAGGGTAAGGAGGTGCTGAAGGAAAGGAGCGAGAGGAGGGAAAGTGGAGGGGAGGAGAGATCATTCTTATCTTTATCTCCTCATCCTTATCCTCATCCTTATTCTCATCCTTATCCTCATCTTTAACCTCATGTTTATGCTCATTCTTATCCTCATCCTTATTCTCATCCTTATCTTAGTCATAATCCAATCATCCATCCTTATCCTTATCCTTATCCTCATCCTTATTCTCACTCTTATCCTCATCCATATCTTTATCTTCACTCTTACCTTAATCCTAATCCAGTCTTCATCTTTATCATTATTATCCTTATCCTTATCCTCATCCTCATTCTTATCCTTTTACTCATCCTTATCCTCATCCTTATTTTAATTCTAATCCTAATCCTTATTCTTATTCTTATTCTCGTCCTTATCCTCACTTCTAATTTCTATCGTGTCCTTTTCAATGATTTTCAGTCTCCTTACAAAAAGTATTCACAAATGTTCTCTGAGTGAGCAGATTTGAGGACACCCTGCATTTTACATACTTTCAATTGCTTCTTCACGTCTCTTCATCCAAGAACAATTTACCATCATTGAGCGTGATCAAAATTATACAATTTAAATTTAGAAAAATACTAGTAGATAAATAAAAAAAATAATAATAATAATTGGCTAAATAAATAGATGAATAGATATACAGTAACATACCTCCCCCTCCCCCCCTACCCCCCAAAAAAGCAAAGCACTCTTTGTGTCTGGCACTCGTGGCAGTACTGGATGCCCGTGCCAGGCAGTAGTTCCCAGGAGCCATTCGCCAGTCGACAGTCGCCTCGCCACAGGACCTGTCCCAACCAATTGCCTTGAGCGGCCCCCGACGGGTTCCAGACAGTGGTATGGGTGGTGCTGGTTGAGGCGGTGGTGGCACGAGTGGCTGTAGTGGTGGTGGTATGAGTGGTGGTGGTGATGGTGCTGGTATAGGTTGTGGTAGTGGTATGGGTTGTGTTGTTGGTAGAGATGGTGGTACAGGTATGATATGGGTGGTCATGGTATGGGTGGTGGTTGTATGGATGATGGTGGTGGTATGGATGATGGTGGTGGTATGGGTGATGGTGGTGGAATGGGTGATGGTGGTGGTATGGGTGATGGTGGTGGTATGAGTAATGGTGGTTGTGATGGTGGTGGTGATGGTGGTGGCACGGATGGTGGTAGAGGTAGTGGTATGGGTGGTGGTATGGGTTATGGTGGTGGTGATGGTACGGGTGGTGGTGGTATGGGTGATGGTGGTGGCACGGGTAGTGGTAGCGTGTGTGTGTGTGTGTGTGTGTGTGTGTGTATGGGTGGTGGTATGGGTTATGGTGGTGCTATGGGTGATGGTGGTGGTATGGATGATGATGGTGGTATGGGTGATGGTGGTGGTGATGGTGGTGATGGTATGGGTGACGGTGGTATGGGTGTCGGTGGTGGTTGAGGTGAAGATGAGTAAAACCTTCAAGGAAGGGGACACAGCCTCAAGACGAGGTTGGAGTGCAACTCTTATGGAGGAGGAGGAAGAACGAAGGAGGACACTACGAGAAAGAGTGTGTGGAGGGCTGGAGTGTCGTCAAGGTG
>NC_134809.1:48206680-48216680 GCF_046742065.1 Oratosquilla oratoria | reverse complement strand
TGTATCCATTTATCCATCTAACTGTCTGTCTAGGTGTCTATATGTTTATGTCTCTCTCTTCTTCTTTCTTTCTTTTTCCAGTGATTCTCTTTCATTTTTTCTTTCTATTTTCTCTTTTGTTCCTTTAGTTCTAGTTTCTGTCCCTTTTTCTCTTTTTTTCTAGTCTCTCTCCGTTTCTCTTTTAGGGCACGTGAGGTAGATTTTTTGAGTGAAATGTACCCATTGGTATAAAAGTGATTATAGATATCTATAAATATAAACGTATATGATAATGAAGAGAGGGAAGGAGGAAGAAAGAGAGGAAGAGAAGGAAGAGGGAGAGAGGAGTAGTGCGTAGGAGAAGGAGTGGAAGGAGGGGAAACAAGAAAGAGGGAGGAAGAAAGAGGGGGGGGGGGAAAGGGAAGGAGGAAGTGACGTTGGGAAGAGGATGGTGATGATGATGATGATGATGATGATGATGATGAGGAGGAGGAGGAGGAGGAGGAGGAGGAGGAGGAGGAGGAGGAGGATCCGAGACCAGCATGCGTCTGATGGCGCCACGAGCACACTTCTCATTTAAGGGGAATGGTGGCGTCATCGGTAGCGTACCGGTCTTGCATTCGCTTAATGGTGGGTTCGTTTCCCGCACTTCTCTTTGATTCTCATCAGTGACTGTTTGTTACTTGCTCCCCCAACAGTCCCCAAAGCATATTATATGTACATGGGGCAAAGGTGACGGCTTTGGCTGCAGCTACTGAGCACTTCCTGGCGTAAGCTCCTCCCCTTCGCCAATGACAGTCATAACTTGTCAGACTGTGACAAGTCAACAGCTATTTACTAGTCCCTGTATAAAGATTTTGTCTGTTATATTATATCACATATGATATGTAATATATATAATACTTTATATCATGTATACAGTATATATACAATATATAGAATATGTAATATCTTGAACATATGTATATACATAACGCGAAAATCCTACTGTCGGAGTGAAAGAAAAGCTGCAAAAACGAAAACTGTATATATATATATATATATATATATATATATATATATATATATATATATATATATATATATATATATATATATGTATCCCAATTGCAGCCCCAGTCAGAAGCGTACCCTATGTGCGTATGTATACCGTATCCGTTTTTTGTTTTTTTTTGGGGGGGGGGGCAGCAGATGCAGAGTGCAGGTGCTGCCACCTTTGCCGCCAGATCTGTATTTGCAGTAGTAGTGGACTGAACTACATAATAGCACATAGTAGTATATAGGTGTACATAGTTGTGCTGAACAGGACACAGCAGTATATATCATAGTAATGCATAGCTGTATATAATAACAAATAATAGTATATTGTAGTGATGGTAGTACACTGCTGTACATAAGAATACATAGTTTTTCATAACAAGACGTAGCAGTACATAGTGGTACATATCAATATATCGTTATCCATAGCAGGATATGGCAATATACAGTATTACATAGTAATACATAACAATACATAGGGAGAAATAAAGGATTTAGAATGAATATAAATAAAAAGAACCAAAGAAAGAGAGCTAAAGAGAGGAAACCAAAGAAATTATTTTTTTATAAGAAGGAAGAGAGAGATTATAAGGAAGAGAGAGAGAGAAAGCGAGAATAATATCACTGTCCCCTATCATGACTTTCCTCGTGCGAAAAATCACTAAACCCATTTGTCTAATAACGCGTGCTTGTACAGCTTGTCACTTGGTGATAGTGTACCCAAAGTTGATAAAATAGAGAGTTCGTCGCCTCGGCTCAAATACCGAGCCGCCTCTTTTTTGTCGCCGTCGCGGACTACAAACATCATCAATCCCCGATACGTCCCCTCCCCCATAAAGTAAACCACAGGTACGAATGGCTAGTATATGGTGAAGCACCTCACAGGCGTTATTCTAACTAAAAATCAGATGATTCTATTCGGCTGGGAGGCGACCCCGGGAATGAGGTAGCTAATGATCTGAGTTTATGTCAAAGATCTCTCTTCATCTGATTGAAACCGTGCGTCAACAATTTGAATAAAATTATATAAATAACAAACCCCTTTATCCTATTAATTTGCACACACACACACACACACACACACGCACACTCAGACATGCACATCTTATGTACCTATTCATAATTGCGTACATGTATGTGTGTATGTACAGTATATACGAGTTATATGCCTGCCTCTTTTATACGCGTGCGCAAATGCATTATTTCTGCATACACATACATACGTATATTTACGTAGATTGATTTATGCATATATTCACGTATGTATAAATTTACACATACAAACACGTACACGTGCACACGTACATACTCGTACATGTACACGCGTAAATACGAACACACGTACACACGCACACTTGTGTGTTTGGGTCTATAAACAGACATGTACTGTGTGCGTACAAGGTGGGGTGTTCAAGTGGTGATATGTGTAAGTTCTCTCAGCCTGCCCATTCCCACGCTCTTGAACCCAACCGCCTCAATTCCGTGGCTGAATTCTGTGACGTATGCCAAGCTCCTTTCCCGCCGCTCTCACCTTATATTGTGTCCCCAAAGTGGTATAAAACTACCCTCCCCCCACCCTCTAAGCTCCCCCTTTCCCCTTCAAGTACTCACCCCAGACGAGAGGAACCTACGGTAGGTCTCTCTTGCGATCTTCATTCACGAAGTCGTTTTCATGGTGACCTAGTTTTTCGATTTTTCTTGAATCCCAGAACGGCGCCTCAGAGGGTATCGTTAACGACAGATCTTATAGATGGTGGTTGGGTTGTGATTACCAAAGAAGTGGTCGTTGTGACCCCCCAAGTCGGTGACAAATCTCGTCACAAAAGGAAAGAAATTAGTTCTTGTGATTTACCACCATTTTGGAACACGTATTAGATTCATGGTCGACAGTTATTGCCTTCCTGAATGAGAACTCAGACCTCATATATACGCCCCGTTTTATGAGTAAGGCTGTGACCTCACACACACACACACACACACACACACACACACACACACACACACACACACACACACACACACACACACACACACACACACACACACACACACACACATACACACACACACACAAACACACACACACGCACGCACGCACGCACGGACGCACACACACACACACACACACACACACACACAGACAGACAGACAGACACACACACACACACGCACACACACACACACACACACACACACACACACACACACACACACACACACAAATAAAAAAAAATCTTTGCTCACCAGAGTTGGATTGCCAGCTTATAGTGCTGTGATGTTCTTCACCACTGGACGGGGATCGAACTCTGACCACAGAGCTAGTAGTCTGTATCACCTTAAATTCCCTTACAAGGGATCCCTTCCCCAGCTGAATAAAATCGTCAGGCGACAGCGAGAAGGAAATCTCAGGACCGAGGAGGGTAACCAAATACGTCAGCCATGATCTGTTATTGTTATCCCTGTCGTTCAAACTATCCGTATCTCTTTGAGACTTCACTATCAATAAGGCCAGAATTTTTTATTCATTGAGTTACGGGCTAGCCGACGCTGGAAAATCCGAAAAAACAGTGAAATGTCCTCTTTTATATAAGACTGTATGAAGGAGTGATTGTGCCAACACCACTGTATGGGGCAGAAACATGGAACATAAGAGAAGAAGAGAGAAGGAGTTTGAATGTGTTTGAGATGAGGTGTCTGAGAAGTATGATGGGGGTTACTAGGCTAGATAGAGTGAGAAATGAGGAGGTGAGGAGGAGAACAGGGGTGAAAAAGGAGCTGGGAGATAGGGTTGATGAAAGAATATTAGGATGGTTTGGACACATGGAAAGAATGAGTGAAGAAAGACTAGTAAAAGAGGTATGGAAGGCAAATGTGGAGGGAGTGAACATGAGGGGACGTCCTAGGATGAGGTGGATGGATGGGGTGAAGGGGGCTTTGGGGAAGAGGGGAATGTCTGTTGAGGAAGGACGGGAGAGGACAGAAGACAGGGGTGAATGGAGAATGGTTGTATATGGATGATGTTGTGATTGCATGAGGTGGAATGGGCGGGGGGATGGGGGGGTGAGGTAGTATGTGTGAGCAAATTCTGACGCAGCCCGAAGGGATTTCTCCCCGTCCTCTCCTTTTATGCAATGGGGGGACGGAAAGGGGGGGTCGCCGATTTGATGAAGCGGCCTTGCTGTGGATGTGCTGTGTCTTGCGACACTGCTTCTGACCCAGGGCAGTAGACAAGGTGCAGGGATGACCCGTCATTCAGGAGGTGCTCAGATAAGAGGGAGGGTGGAGGGGTGTGGAGTGTGTTCAGGGATGGAGTGGGTGGGAATGATTTTATGCCTTTTTCTTTTTGGCTACCTTCCTGCTAAGGGGGAAAAAGACTTGGTATATGTATTATATATATATATATATATATATATATATACATATATACATATATATATACATATATACATATATATATCCGCCGAACTGCCGACTAGCGCTGATAAAACGATTAAAGAAAGAAAAACACTGTGGGCCTAATGTTTGTACAAAACATGCAAAGATTGTGTGCTCATCAGCCTGGCCAATGGGAAGATATAAGTAAAAAAAAAAAATTGCAAGTTACAAATATATACTGTATATATATATATATATATATATATATATATATATATATATATATATATATATATATATATATATATGTACATATATTGACGAGATAAACACCAAATGAGGACGGAGCCTTTATTTGTACGACGTTTCGCTTATTACAGCTTTTTCAAGTACAAGTTGAGATACAAATGCTTGAGATTAAATAAGGGGAAAGGAGGGAACGGGGAGAGAAAAGTGGTCCTCATATGGTGTTTATCTCGTCAATCTTGTCGGCAAACTGCCACTTTTAAGCATGTATATATATATACACACACACACACACACACACACACACACACACATATATATATATATATATATATGTATATATATATATGTATATATATATATATATATATACACATATATACATATATATACATACATACATAAACCAAGGCTTTTTCCCCCTTCCTAGGGAGGTAGCCAAAAAGGGAAAGGCATAAAAAACACTCCCACCCATTTCATCCCTAAATACACTCCACACCCCTCCACCCTCCCTCTCATCTGAGCACCTCCTGGATGACGGGTCATCCCTGCACCCTGCCCACCGCCCTGGGTCAGAAGCAGTGTCGCAAGACACAGCACATCCACAGCAAGGCCGCTTCATTTAATCGGCGACCCCCCCCTCTCCGTCCCCCCTTGCATATAAGGAGAGGACGGGGAGAAATCCCTTCGGGCTGCGTCAAAATTTACTCACACATACTACCCCACCCCCCACCCCCCCGTCCATTCCTCCTCATGCAATCACAACATCATCCATATACAACCATTCTCCACTCACCTCTGTCTTCCGTCCTCTCCCTTCCTTCCTCAACAGACATTCCCCTCTTCCCCAAAGCCCCCTTCACCCCATCCATCCACCTCATCCTAGGACGTCCCCTCATGTTCACTCCCTCCACATCTGCCTTCCATACCTCTTTTACTAGTCTTTCTTCACTCATTATTTCCATGTGTCCAAACCATCCTAATATTCTTTCATCAACCCTATCTCCCAAATCCTTTTTCACCCCTGTTCTCCTCCTCACCTCCTCATTTCTCACTCTATCCAGCCTAGTAACCCCCACCATACTTCTCAGACACCTCATCTCAAACACAATCAAACTCCTTCTCTCTTCTTCTCTTATGTTCCACGTTTCTGCCCCATACAGTGCTGTTGGCACAATCACTCCTTCATACAGTCTCCTCTTCGCATCCATTCCCAAATGTCTATTCCTCATTACACTCTTTAATCCACCAAGGCATTTACTCGCTTCTCTCAATCTACATTCTACCTCCACCTTCACTCCACCTTTTCCTGCTACACTTGCACCCAAGTATCTAAAACTATCCACTTCCTCCAGTCGCTCTCACTTAATGTTCACTTCCAGTCTACTGCCACTTTCACCCCTTGTACATCTCATCACCTTACTTTTACCCACATTTATCTTTAGCTTTCTTCTATCACATACTCTCCCAAACTCTGCCACCAGCTTCCTCAATCCCTCCTCCGACCCTGCCACAAGCGCAGTGTCGTCCGCAAACAACAGCTGGCTCACCTCCCACTTTTCTCCATTTTCTTTAACCATCTCCAATCCCTGACCCACTACCCTAGCATTCACCTCTCATTATAATATATATACATATATATATATATATATATGTGTGTGTGTGTGTGTGTGTGTGTGTGTGTGTGTGTGTGTGTGTGTGTGTGTGTGTGTGTGTGTGTGTGTGTGTGTGTGTGTGTGTGTGTGTGTGTGTGTGTGTGTGTCCTCCGACACGACAACATGGCCTCCTAAAAGCTTTATGTAAATAAATGTGTTGGGGGCTTCTTCTTTTTTTCTCCCTCCGACCTAACCAGAAGATTCCATGGTACCCGTAACCCTGAATATAAAAAGGCTGGCTTAACCATGAGTTTAACTGTCCACCACCATCATTCCAACTATCCTCGTCTCGAGGAATCACTATCCTTTAGTCTTCTGATTGGGCTCTCTGTGGGCTCGCCACCACCACCACCCACACCCAATTATCCCTGTGGTAATAAGACCTGAGCGCATTCTTACACGCCACCAAAATCAATATCACCATCACTTTCACTATAAACACTATTACTATATTACTATCACCACCATCACCACCACTCGAAGCCATCACATTTGCCCTTTTCTGCGCTTGAGATACTGTTGAGGCAGGTAATAAACAGTCACTGCTGGGAATCGGAGAGAATGCGAAACCACCTGATATCACCACCACGACCACCATCACCAGCCTCACCACCTTTGCCATCGCCGTCCCTCTCACTACCTTCGTCATCACCATCACCAACTTCGCCATCACCGACATGAGCACCACGTTGACCAGCAGCGCCGGCCACGCAGGCAGAGAACACAAGACTCAAGGGTCGTCCTCGGCTCTGCTCAAGTATGACATTATCTCGAGGATTACCTTGGCTTTATCCTCCAGAACACTCCGTTGTCACCCTCGGAGAGGAGAGCACATATACCTGCCCGTGAGGGAAGGAGAAAGGGAAGGAGGGGAGGGAAGGAGAAAGAGAAGGAGGGCAGTAAGAAGTGAAGATAAGGTGCAGGTGGAGGGAAAAGAGGGTGGAGGGAGGGAGGGAGGGAGGGACGGAGGGAAGGATGAAGGAAAGGAAGGGAGGAGAGAAGAAAGAGAAGGAGAAGAGAAAGGGAGGGAAGAAGAAAGGGAGGGCAGTGAGAAGGAAAGATAAGGTAAGGTGAGAGGAAAGAAGGGAGAGAAGGCGGATAGGAGGGAAGAAGAGAGGGAAGAAAGAAAGAGAGGGTAGCAAGAAGAAGAAAGATAAGGGAAAGTGAGAAAAAAAGAGGGAGGGCGGGAGGGAAGGAGGATAGGAGGGAGGAAGAAAGGGCAGAAAGGGAGAGCAGTGAGAATAGAAAGGAAAGTGAAAAGAAAAGAGGGAGGGCAGGAAGGAAGGAAGGAAGGAAGGAAGGAAGGAGGATAGTAGGGAGGATGTGGGAGAAGAAAGAAGGGATGGCAGTAAGATGGGAAGATAAGGTTAGGTGGAAGAGAAGGAGGGAGGGCGGGAGGGAAGGGGGATAGGAGGGAGGAATATTTGAAAGGAAGGAGGGAGGGTAGTAAGAAGGGAAGATAAGGCTAGGTGGAAGAGAAGGAAGGAGGGCGGGAGGGAAGGAGGATAGGATGGAGGGATATTTGGAAGAAAGGAGGGAAGGTAGTAAGAAGGGAAGATCAGGGAAAGTGAGAAGGAGGGAGGGCGGGAGGGAAGGAGGATAGGAGGGAGGAAGAGGGAGAAGAAGGAAAGGAAAGCTTTAAGAAAGGAAGGTAAGGTAAGGTGGGGGGAAAAGGAAAGAGATAGGTAAGCTTTTGGAACCAATATTTATTACTCTTAGGCAGACAATTTCTTTAACCTGTCAAGCACGGTTTAAATCCGTGTGGTCAACCATTGAGCCTAATAGATTTAAGGGATAGAAAAAATATAAAAAAGCGAAGAAGAGTGAATGTGGGAAAGGAAAAGAGGGAAGAGTAATAAAAAGGGAGACAACAAGAGAAAGAGGAGAAAAATGAAGAAGAGGAGGAGGAAGAGGAGGAAGAAAGGAGAAAATGATTCAAAATAAAAGAAGACCCAAAAGGAAGAAGAATACGAAAAGGAGGAGGAGGAAGAAGACGACGAGGAGGAAGAGGAAGAAGGCGAAGAGGAGGAGGAGGAGGACGATGACGAGGAGGAAGAGGAGAAGGAAGACGACGAGAAGGAGGCAAAAGAAGACAAGGAGGAAGAGGAAAAGGAAGAGGAGAGAGCCAGAGATAAGGCACACAAATGAAGAAAGTTGGCGAGAAGTGTCCCGACAAATTCCTGAAGACTTCGACGCCCTGGTGCGGGCATGTCACCATAATAGCGCAAACGTGAATCGGTGTGTTGGTCATTTGTAAGAGTCTCGCACAGACGTCGCCTTTGTATTTCAAGGTGACAAAGGCATCGGGTCCTGTTCCCTGTCCCGTGTGTTTATTCTGACTTAACACGGAGAAGTTTTTCACTTAGATTACTACAATGAGCTTTAGAATTAGGCTTATAGTGACGGTGTTTTACTTGGGCTTGAAATACTGACTTGGCATTGTTTTCATTTTGACTGAAGACGACATTTTTTTTAACACTATGGTTAGAATCTTCAGATAACTACCAGATACTGAACTTTTCACTACCCTGGCGTCAGGTGATTTTGATTCACTAAGAAACTGATCTCACTATCAAAGATGTTTTGATCAAGCCCCCGTTGAAATCGCCGACCACTGCGGAAGATCTGCGAAAGGGGATTCCTCTATTTGACAACGTTGAAATCTCCCCTTAATCCTCCCCTTCCTATTCCCCTCAATCCTCCCCTCCCTCCCTTCTCCTCTCTTCTCTTTTCTTCCCCTCCCTACTCCCCTTAATCCTCCCCTCCTTCCCTTTTCTTTTCTTCCCCCCCCACTCCCCTCAGTCCATCCCTACCTTCGTTCTCTTCCCTTCCCTTCTCCTCCCCTCCCTCCTCCTCTCCATCCTCTCTCATCTCTTCTTCTCCCTTCCCCTCACATTCCTCACTCCCCTTTTTCCTCTCTTACTTCCTCTCCTCGTCTTATCACTTCCTCTCCACCTTTCCAATACCTTCCTCCCCCCTCCCTTCCATCACACCCCCAAAACATTCCCACCACTTTTCCTCTACCCTCTTCTCCTCCATCCCTTCTTCTTTTCCCTTTTCCTTACCCTCCCCTCCCCTTCTTCCTCTTCCCTACACATTCCCAATCTTTTCCCCTCCCACTCTTTCCAATCGCTTCCCCTTCCTTCCCATCTTCCTTCTCTTCCTCATTCTTTCTCTCCCCTTTTATCCATTTATTACTTGTTATCTCATTCATTTGCTTCTTCTCTTTTCCTCCCTTCTTCCCTTCCCACCCCTCCCCCCCTTTGTTCCCTTCCCTTCCTTTCCCTTCCCTTCCCTTCCCTTTCCCTTCCCTTCCTTTCCCTCCCCTTCACTCCCCTCTCCTTCCTTACCCTCCCTTTCCTTCCCTCCCTTCCCTTCCCTTCCCTCCTCTCCCCTCCCCATCCTTTTCCTCCCCTTCCTTCCTCCCCTACCTTCCCTTCCCTCCCCTTCCTTCCTTCCCTTCACCTGAACAGCCCCAAACCCCCACTTTAGAACAAGAGCTTGACGGTCGAAGTTATACGGTAAGACGGCCAGGACTCTTGACAGAGGTCGGTGTCTTGAGTGGTATCTGGCGGAACTCCTTCGAAGTGTGTAGGGAAAACCACATCCTCATCCTCATCTTCATCCTCATCCTCCACTTTACCACTCTCTTCCAATTCTTCTACCTCCTCCATTTCCTTCTCCTCATACCCAACTCCATCCTCATC
>NC_134809.1:48184180-48191680 GCF_046742065.1 Oratosquilla oratoria | reverse complement strand
ATGCAAACATATGAAAAGGATTAGATATACAAACCTTGCTGAGAAATTATTAGATATATTCCATTACTGAACAAAGATACTTTTTCATTTGAAATTGAAAATGTTAGTAGGATACAATGAATGCACATTATGCTTTCTCATGGTAAATATACAGTACCATTGCACTGACTATCATGTCTCGTACCCCCAGGATTAAGGTTTCGTACCCCTTGGGGGCACAGGTAACCCAGGTTAAGAACCACTGATGTAGAGGTTCCTTGAGCTTCGATCTACCCCAAACATTCTTGAAATGAGCCCACCACCCTCCACCACTCTCTCTGCGCGCGCGCGCGCCCACTGAGAAGCATTTACAACATTCTTCATGCTTATTTATTTACTTATTAATTAATCAATTTGTTTGTTTATTTATTTTTTATTTTTTATTAATGCATCTATTTGTTTATTTATTATTTACTCATCTATTTGTTTATTTGTTTTTGTTGACTTCCACTATTTTCTCTCATCCTCTCCCTCTCTCCCTCTCCCTTTCTCTTCCTCTTTCTCCCAATACTCTACCCCTCTCTCTCCCTCTCCCTCTCTTTCCCTTTCCCTTTTGTTCAATGAGCTCTTGTAGGCACGAACGCACTCACGCGCGCACGAACGTACACGCGAGAACGAACGCACTCACACGCGCGCACGAACGCACTCACACACCCTCACAAACGCGCACACTCGCACGCGTTCATGAACGTACACGCGCACACGGACGCACTCACACGCGTGGACGAACGCACTCACGCGCGTTTAATCGTTTAACCGGGCGGTCGATAAGATAGAGGAACACCTGGCCACCGACTCCGCGACTTCGACCGAAGACCACTTCGGTTACCAAGGAATCGCTCTTTCGCGCTCTCAAGTGTATTGAGGAAGATCTCGACCGCGGTGGGTCGAGGTGCTTCGCCACGGTCATGCTCGATCCGCGCTTGAGGAAGGCCTGAATGTCTTGGGGAAAAAAGTAGGATAGTGTCTCCTGGTTCCCACGCACGCAACGAAATATCCATAATATAATCAAAGAAAATTTACTTAGGATGTTGAATGTTGCATGTATGCATGTTCATATTGTAGGTTGCATGTTGTATGTCCCATGTTGTATGTTGCATGTTATATGCTGCATATTGTGTGTTGTATGTTGCAAGTTGTATATTGCACATTCTATGATGCACGGTCTATGTTGCATGCTGTATGTTGCATGTTATAACATGTATGTTGCATGTTGCAAGCTATATGTTGCATGTCACATGTTGAATACTGCATGTTACATATTGCATTTTGCATGTTGAATGTTTTTGTTATATGTTGCATTGTGTATGTTGCAAGTTGCATGCTATATGTTAAAAGTTGCATGTTGCAAGTTGCTTCTTACATGTGTGTTGCATATTGAATGTTGCATGTCGTATGCTGCAAGTTGCTTCTTGCATGTTGAATGTTGCAAGTTGCTTCTTGCGTGTTGTATGTTGCATATTGCGTTTAGCGTGTTGTATGTTGCATGTTGCATTACTAACTCAAAAATATTTTCACAGAGGCATGTATATGTGTGTACTCGTATGAACGTATTCAACTTTCGTCTTCCTGAGTACTCTGTGGTAAGAGTGAAGAAGACCCGACCCAGTCTCCAGCGGCCGACTAAATAGTTGGCCCAACTTTGAGAATAAAAGTTGGCGGGATTTGGCACTTAAGTTTTGTTGCGCATATTTTTTCCACTGCGGCGGCCTCTCTCTCCCAGTAGATTGAAAAAGTTAGTCTGACTTGGCCAGAATAGAATATATATAGCTGGTCACCACAGGGAAGGACTTAAGAATCCTGTGTTAATAAGAAATATAGATAGATAAGTAAATAAATAGATTAATCAATCAATGAAGAAATGAAAAGATAAATAGAAAAATAAAAACCATCAATATTAACCAATACGGTGGGCTTTTTACTAGGGAACTTACAAATGACGTTACAAAACACCATTGGGTGGTCCAATCTCTTTTGAATCGCATCATCTACTGTACAGAGCGACATTTCAGTCGACCTCATTGCCCCACCAGGAGCCCGAGTGTTCACAGAAAATTGGACCCACGACTCGTTGGACCCACCAAACGTCTACAAAATGTCACCACGAAAGACCAATTGGACATACCGCTTGGACCCATTGCCTTCCTATCAATCAGGCAATCCACCATCGTTGGACCACCTCGGTAGAATTAGTTTCTACACATACTGACCAATCGGTGGGACCCACCAATCCTATAGGTCATATCAATTAACCAATTGGACCAACCTAGCATCTACACAACGACTTATCTAGTAGTCAGTTACACCCACCTTCCACCACCCCCACACATACCTACAGAGAGCGCTGTTTCAGTCACTCAAATAATTAAACCTGTCTTCTCAAGAGATACAATGGCTACTACGTCCAAAACAAAAGGAAAAGATATATACCTATATGTATATATATATATATATATATATATATATGTATATATATATATATATATATATATATATATACATACATACATATGTATACACACACACACACACACACACACACACACATATATATATATATATATATATATATATATATATATACATATATAAATACCCTACACTTGTGAGCCTTTATGTACGCTGAGCTAATTCGTATCGCCAGCGAGAGTTGATTTGAGCATGAGTTGATAGGAGCTAGATAATGGCTACGTTAAAATGTTGTGTACATGGGAGTCTGCCGTGAGAATTAATTGGGCACAGAGTAGTTTCCGATCGCGGATGCGAACAAACACAAACACACACACGCGCGCGCGCGCGCGAATGCAAACATACACAAATAAACACGTTTGAGAAGGAGATTTGGAGGGCAAGCATATGCTTAGGAACGTTTACTGTATGTGTACGTGAGCGTGTATTATGTATGCATGTGCACAGATATTGGAATGTACATGTGTACATTTACGTGTACAACGCTGTAAACAAGGAAAAGGTTTTAGTCTTTTACAAAAAGAAGAGCGAGGTTTTGTGTTCTTCAATATACAGCTCATTTCCCGAATCGACAAGTCCAGTCATGAGGAAAGCTATCAAGAAGTGCAACTGTGGTGCTGTGTTCATACAAGCAGAAAATATAAACATGGACACTACTCGTAACATGTCCAGGGTGGGCTGCAAAGTACGGCTTGGTGTTTGATCCTAGAAGGAAGTTGTCTTTTTAATTATGTTAATAATAATAAGAGCTTCTATCCATGGGTAAAACATAAGACCAAAGAGATGGTGAATTCACATAAGTGGGAAGGGAGAGATTGAAGGAGGGAGTAGTAGAACGGAAGTATAGAAGTAAAAAAAAATCAGTTTGTTTCTTTAGACTGGAGATGAATCTCGAATCATAAAACAATAATGTGTAACATTGATCCCTAGATATTTCAACAAATTGTAGAGAGAGAGAAAGAGAGAGAGAAAGAGAGAGAGAAAGAGGGAGAGAAACATTCAGATCGCAAATTTATCAACTTTGTCTTACACCTTTGCTCAGGAGAATAAGATCGCCTATGTTTCGCCAGAATTAAATGTGAAATATCTGAACGTTATTAAGGTGCTGACTGTATCTATACTGTGATATATCTAATAAAGCTCTAGTCGCCCATGGATATAATTATTATCACCATCATTAATATCACTGTTACTCATCATTATCATTATCATAATTATTATCATTATCATTATTACTCTTAATAATAAGAATAATAATGATAATGGTAATAATTATGATAGTTATGATGATAATGATAATAATAATAATAATAATAATATTATTATTATTATTATTATTATTATTATTATTATTATTATTATTATTATTATTATTATTATTATTATTATTATCATTATCATTATCATTATTATTATTATTATTATTATTATTATTATTATTATTATTATTATTATTATTATTATTATTATTATTATTATTATTAGCGAGCTTATTTGATAGGTGTTCACCAGGCAAATGCTGATTACAGACTGACAACCGACGAATCACTTTTATTCATTAACATTTGCGTAGGTCGTTATCATTATCGTCGGGCACTCCGTTGTTACTAGAAATTTCTATTTGTGTGAAAACCAATTCCAGTAAAATTATTCAAGTTGTAAGAAGTTCTAGAGTTAATGCTTTGCTTTGCTGAGTTGAATAAATCTACTTTGATTTCTTTGCAACGACGTGACGTCATGTCGGACGCGCTGAAACTACTTCACGTAATGTCGGACGCGCTGAAACGACGTGACGTCATGTCGGAAGCGCTGAAATGACGTGACGTCATGTCGGACGCGCTGAAATGACGTGACGTCATGTCGGACGCGCTGAAACGACGCGACGTCATGTCGGACGCGCTGAAATGACGTGACGTCATGTCGGACGCGCTGAAACGACGTGACGTCATGTCGTGTTCATCCAATGCAATAATAACGTTTTCGTGAATATAAATAATCTACTCGCGTTCAAACGCTCTATGTCATCTTTTTTATTTCTAAGGCCATCACCTGTGAATTAGGAACATTTTATTCAACGTGTTTGAAATAGTAACAGAGTTTATTTTCTTAATTTATTATTATTATTTTTCTACATCTGGGAGCTTGGCCCTTTGGGCGAGCTCACTTTGATCGCACCCAATCAGTCATCTCCGTTCCCGTGACGTCACCGCTCTCGGCCAATAAATCGTCTACGTTGTCGTGACCTCACCATTCTCTCTTCGCTCGCAGCCAATCAGTTCTCTCTGTTGCCGTGACGTCACTGTTCTCGGCCAATCAGTCGTCAGCAATTTTGGAAAGCTTCGGACAGATGGACAGCTCTAACATTATATAGATTATTGTTATCATTGTTATTACTGTTATTATTGTTATCATCGCATCATCATCATCATTATTATTATTGATATTATTATTATCATAATTTTCCTAGTGTGACATGAAACAGTCCATGTCATACTTACTCTTACTCCAATGGCTACCAGGAATACAGTCCCTTCACCGCTTTCACTATGCCTCTCCAGACCAATCTGTCCAGGGTTAATGCGGGCCACGTCATTCGCCACTCCATCGCTCCACCGGTACCTAGGGCTTTCCAGGGGGCGTCTACCCCTTATACTTCCCTCTATTACCATTTTTGGCCATCTTATTGGCTCCATCCTGGCACAGTGACCATCCCACCTTGCCCTTGTCCCACTTGCGACATTGTGCAGCACTTGTTGTCCTGTCTGTTCTCTAATTTCCCTATTGTGCCTTCGTCTCCATTCTTCCGATTCCGCATCATACACTGGGCCCAAAATTCTTCTAATAATGGTGTTTTCAAAGACTTCAAATTTTCTTTTTCTTTGTTTGGTCAATGTCCAAGTGTCACAACCATATAACACTGTTGGTCTAATTACAATGTTGTATGTTCTCATTTTTGTTTTCTTGCTAACTTTCCTGCTTCTCATAATGATAGAGAGAGCAAGGTAGCATCTGTTTCCTGCTGCAATCCTTTCATTTATTTCAATGTCCATCTCATTTCTTTCCGTTACAAGGGCTCCTAAATATTTGAATTTGTCTGTATATTGCACATTTAGGGTTCCGACCTGCATGTTGCCTCTATTGCCGCCTTCTCTACTCATTTTCATGATTGCGGTCTTACTCTCGTTGCACACCAGGCCTACTTGCCCCGCTGTGTTCTGGAATGGTGTGAACATTTCGTTAATCTCATCCATATTCTCGGCTATCATCACAACGTCATCTGCATAGGCTAAAAGCCCTATATTTCCTGTGTCAAATCTCGCTCCTGGGTGGTTAAGACTCTCCCTGGCCGCCTTTTCCATCACGAGGTTGAAGAGTGTTGGAGATAGGATGCACCCTTGCCTCAGTCCACTAATTACCTCGAACTCTTCTGTTTCCTTCCCCCCTACCTTTACTACGCATCTGCTATCTACATAGCATGCCTTTATTAGAGAGACCAGTTTCTCTGGTACTTGAAGTTCTCTGAGGATCTGCCACATTGATTCTCGGTCCATGTCATGGGGTACAATATTGAATGATATTTAAGGCTGGTGTGAGCACACACACACACACACACACACACACACACACACACACACACACACACACACACACACACACACACACACACACACACACACACACACACACACACACACACACACACACACACACACACACACACACACACACATACACACACACGCACAAACATACACACACAAACACACACGCACACACGCACACACACGCACGCGCACACAGAACTATCATATGGGGAGAGACTAGGAAAACTTGAGCTACAGACATTAGAGAAATGAGAGAGAGAAGAGACTTGATAACTATTTATAGAATTATGAAAGGCATAGAAACTATTGATAAAGAGGATCTAATAGAATGGGATAGTAGAGATACAAGAGGACACGGAAAGAAAATCAAGAAAGACAGTTATATAAGAGACCTGAAAAAGAACAGCTTCCCCCACAGGGTAATAGACGTTTGGAAGAAGTGGCGGGTGCAAAAACAATACACGAATTTAAAAACAGTCTAGATAAAATGAGATATGAAGACGGGACACCACGAGCATAACTCCCCTTCCCGTAAAATACAACTAGGTAAATACAACTAGGTAAATACACACACACATTCACGCACGCACACACGAGCGGCGCATGAACCCACATACACTCAAACACGCGTACTCTCATCACATCAGAAGATCGTCGGAGAAGCGGATCAGATTGTGCGCCTTATCGAACTCTGAGGGCTTATCACCCCCGATACCGCTGCTGTGAAGTAAAACACAGCTTCGCCTAACTCAGACCCGAGTACCCGTGGGCGTGTGAGCGCGCGGGCGGGGCCTCTGGCGCCCATAACAAGACCCCTGGACCAACGAGTGTGCTTCCTCCACTTGGTGGTCCTTCGGTCGACCGGCACATCGAGAAGAATTGACTCCGACGTAGACGGGATGGAAGTCTTGGGAGCCGTAGGTTTTCGTTCATCTATGAATACACAATTTTTCCCCTTTCCGTTCAAACATCGTTTCATATCTTTACACATTTACATTGGCGTCACCCGTCGTGATTGCGTCACTGCGTGAGAATATTATTACAAAGACTTCGAAGAAGGTATGCATTATTTTTTTTCTATAAAAATAAAAGATGTCGCACTAAATCTTGAATTCTGATATCCCTACTATCAGTGATATTATTTAAATAAATCCTTTCCATTCCTAGTGATACGTTGCCTTTTGTCCTATTAGAAGATTTCATTCCCGTGGTACCTCGGTAGAAATGGATTATGATAACCTTCGAGTTATCGTTGAAGAAAAGGAACGAGGGACATTCTTTTGTCACAGACAAACACATTGATGAATGTGACGTTGAAACACACACACACACACACACACACACACACACACACACACACACACACACACACACACACACACACACA
>NC_134809.1:48169180-48171680 GCF_046742065.1 Oratosquilla oratoria | reverse complement strand
GACGAAGTAATACATCAGTACTCTAGGTGAGTGATAAGGTGAAGGGGTACTTACCCAATTATAATCATTTACTCCACAGAATCCCACATTGAGCTGGCATGTGGGGAATACAGGGCAGCAGACAGGGAGTATTATTGGACACTAAGTTTCGATGCAATCTGTTTTTACAGAAAAGGACTACGGACTCAACAGAGCTCAAATCTTCTTGCTCGTTCACCCAGTGGGTGTCTCCACAGATCACAGTCACGCCGGCAGTTCCTCGTCTTCTGATTGGTCCACGATACTTTGAAAACGTCATTATTGGTCATCAAACGGAGAAGACGATGGGCGCTATAACCGTCATGTCGACGTCGTGGTGGTCGTCGTCGTTGTCGTGGTCGTCAGTAGTGTGGATCTTCCTGGGATCGTCTGGAAGGTGTCGCAGATTCTTGTGTATCCATTGCCAAATAGGGTGTCTTCGAACGGCACAAGAAACACCTGCAGGGGACGGTTTCCCCCTCCCCCACGATCTCTCCCCGAAAGTGACCCGATCAACGACGCAAATTTAACCCTGAGGTATCGGAATGTCCCAGGGACTGTATACAACAACAAAATATATATATATATATATATATATATTTCTTAACAGAAGTAAAAGATCACTACGGGATCTTAACAGTAGCCTTAGACAAAGACTTTGGGCACTGGATCACTTCCTTCCCACTGTTAAACACTCGCCAGGACACTGGATCAAAAGCCTTGCAGCAGTGATGTTTGCGAGTGGACACCAAGGCACATACGCACACACAGGGAACACGTCCGCTATTGGCAACGGTGCGAGAAGGAATAACAGGCGTGCATGCATTGCCCGCCATGTACGAGACCTACTCGCTCTCACACTAATCTAAGCCTGAATTGCACGCTGACTCCCCGTCTTGTATCTTTCATAACGACGTAAAAGGATATATCAATTTCCCTGTTCACCACCATCCTCCACAAAGGGCTTTTATCATTGAAAGAATAAAATAACTAAATAAAGAATACGGAGATACTTGTCCAACAGAATAACTCTTATTGGAAACCTCTGCCAGCACAGACCAATCAGGAACCGCCTGGTTCGTGACGTCACAGCGTACCCAGTAGGGGGACCTCAGGCAGGGAGGGAGAGAGCGAGTGAAGATTAGTCCGTGGTAAGACAGCACAAAGAGAGGATGTATGAGTTTGATCAGTTCTTCCTTTTGTTGTTGCGTTCCACCCCACCCCCACCCACTTCTCCCGATCCTCTCAGGGATGTCCTCATTCACTGGGGATGAAGTAGACGATCCTTCACGGTCAAGAAGGGCCCTTCCGTTGTCTAGTCCTTAAAGGTCCATTTAGCTTGCAGATCGCGTTGACAGGAATCCTAGCGATGCTGCAGGTGTTGCCGATGTTTCAGCGTATGCTAGAAGATGGCAATGTGGGAAACCTGGGAAACCCTTTTCTAAGAAACTTGTATATTACTCTGGCACATTCCCCTCCCTCCCAACACACACACACTTTCTCCTTTACGGCCCTATATCAGCTATGTAGCCATACCCGTAGAGGCTTTAACAGCACCCTTTCGGACTAGTCACAGCACATTCTTTCCTGATAGGAGAATAAGCTCCGCTCAAGGAAGAATGTTGATCAGTTTTATACTACAAACCCACCGATCTAGTACTCCCCTACTTAAATCACTCCTTTACCACTTCTTCAATGACTCCACCTCTTCACCGCGATACTCTTCCCCAAGGATAGAAGCGTTGGTTACCTTTGTCGAAATACAACATATACAATGCACCATGTTGGATTTATGATGTATTTGTATTCATTATGCTTTACTGCATTATCTTTATACATTATTCTCCCCAAGAGATGATGTGTGTGTCTTCAAGAGTTCTGTCTTATGTGTCTTCCGTGTAAATGTGACTTATCGTGAGTCTGCCACAGGCGTTGTGTCTTTCTATTAGAACGCTAGATTGTGTCTGCGGTAAGTCACGTGTGTAGCAGAGGAGCTGTATGTGTGTCTGTGTGTCTTAGAATGTAACTTTTGCTATCGAATTGTCTCTGAAAATAGTATCGCCCACATATTCTCCTCCCCCTTCCCCTTCCCCCTCCCCACCTCCGTCCTCCCTCTCCTCCTCCTCCCTTTCCTCCTCTCTCTCCTTCCTATCCTCCTCCTCCTCTTTTCTTCCCCTCCTCCTCCTCGCTCTCCTCACTCCCCTCCTCATGCTCGACCTTTTCCTCCTCCTTCTCCTCCTCCTTCCCATTCTCCTCCTCCACCTTTTCCTCCTCCTCCTCCTCCTCCCTCTCTTCTTCCTCCCTCTCCTCCTCCTCCCTCTACTTCCAACAAAGTACAGGACACTTATCCAAACTATAAACACCCTTAACTAGACTAGTACATGGTATATAAGGACAGCCTATATCGGCGTGAGGTTGCCCTCTTGGATGGAAGCGCCGGAACCAATCCTCCTCCTCCTTCTCATCCTCATCCTCATCCTCC
>NC_134809.1:48156680-48159180 GCF_046742065.1 Oratosquilla oratoria | reverse complement strand
TACCGTCCTCATATACTCGCAGAAGCACTCCGAGGGAAACTATCTTCCCGATTATCATTACTATCAAAATCAGCCAAAACCAAATGGGGCGCAGACCCTAAGACCTTGAGAACTGCTGCTTTAGCTCTGTACTATATTCCACAGCAGAATACTGTGCTCCTGTCTGGTATAGATCTACTCATTCTAGTAAAATAGACCCACCCCATGCTCAACGAAGCCTGCCTCATCATAACGGGGGCCTTTCGCCCTACTCCAACAAACTACCTATGCAGGCTCTCTGGTATATCTCCACTTGCGTTACGAAGAGTCACAATCAATAAAACTGAGAAAAGAAAACAAGAAAACGACCCACGGCACCCACTCTACGGCCATATACCAGCCCCGGCACGACTAAAATCCAGGAAAAGTTTTCTAACATCCATAAGCTTGCCAACAAACGTAACACCCAGGAAATTCAGAATAAAACAATGGAACGAGATGGAACAAGCAACCCTACAGCACCCATCCATCCCCAAGCCCCGGGAAAAATTGCCTAAAGGAACTACACTGCAGAGAAGGGAATGGTGTGCGCTGAATCGGGCAAGAACCGGGGTCGGAAAAACCAAAACCAACCTGGTAAAATGGGGACTTGCCGAGAACACAGCCTGCTGTGAATGCGGACACCAAAGTCAGACCATGGACCATCATCTTCTCACTCCCTACCTGCCGCCGCCCCCCTCTCGAGTCCGAGACACATAACATCCGCAGACCTTTGTCAGGTCAGCAACAGAGCAAAGGCATGGCTGTCTTTCTGTCGTGACATGATATGATGATCACTCGAACACAGTCATACTGCTCTAGCTCGACCATACTCCTACGGTGATGAAAAAGGGGAGGAACAATTTAATCTATATTATTATTTTTTTTTTTTTTTTTTTGGGGGTGGAGGGAAGTGTCAAACATATAATCCTAAATCAAAATGTCTTGAAAGAGAAACAAATTTTTGTCATATTATATCACATTACAAAAAATAACACGAAACGCACTGCAGACCTTTGCCTGTGTTCTCGTAAAAGAGAGGAATAGAAGGAACATGATGATGGGAGAGAGAGAGAAAAAGAGAGAGAGATAGCTTTAGAGGTTAAAAAGAGAGAAAGAGAGCTCTAACGAGAGAGAGAGAGAGAGAGAGAGAGAGAGATAGCTTTAGAGGTTAAAAAGAGAGAGTAAGAGAGCTCTAGAGAGAGAGAGAGAGATAAAGAGATTTGGAGGTTAAAACGAGAGATAGAGAAGAGTTTATGAGACGAAATCCTCCAGGACAGAATAAACTGCGTAAGGGGTAACCATTATTTGAAAGCCTTTCGGAACTTGTTAGTGTCTTTTTTATTTTTTATTTTATTTATTTATTTGTTTATTCATTTGTTTACTTCTTGATTATTTATTTGTCTATTTCTTTACTTGCTTTTTTTCAATATAATTTCTTATTCTTATTTACAATTTCTTTTATTTCATTTTGTTTTGTTTTGTTTTGTTGTGCTTTGCTCTATTTTACTTCATTATAATTTCATATTGTTCCATTTCATTTTATGTTACTTTATCTTATTTTACTCAATTCTATCTTATTTATTTATTTATCTATTTATTTATCTATTCATTTATCTATTTATTTATTTATCTAATCTATCTATCTATCTATCTATCTATTTCTATGTATACATATTTTTCATTTTTCATGGAATTAGTAGTTCAGGGTTGCTGGCAAATAAAGCACCTTGAGCAACTGCTCTGGAATGAGATGAGACTCCGTAGCATCTCAACAACCGTATGGCCCAAATCTCGAAGGAACCATTTCCTGTAATGCTAATAATGCAAGGTTTGCGTTTCTAAGTTAAAATTTAATCAGATTAGATAAAAAGTTTTTACGTTACAGTTTTGTGAATGGCCATATTTTCAGTTTCTTTATTTATTGATTTAATTAATATATTTATCTATTTATCTACTTGTATACTTATTGTTTTCTATCGATTTATTTTTGCTTTTATTTATTCTATTTTGCTTATTTATTCATTTTGCTTATTATTTATCTTATAATTATTTTGTATTTATCTTTTCTTTACTTGTTTATTTGTTTATTTTTTTTATCTATTTATTTGTTTACTTGTTTATTCATAATTTATTTATCTATTCATTCATACATTTATTATATTCCATTTTATTTATTCACCTATTTATCTCTTTATTCAATCATCTATTCATTAACTTATCTATCTTGCCATCTTTTTTTTATCATTAGTATTTTTCTATTATTTTTTTTTCAAGCGTGATCTAAACGATATTATTACACAACTGAGAGACGGACCCCAACCTGAACGAGGTTTCAACCGACCGACTTCCCCCCCCCCTAGTATATGTAGTGACCACAGAGAGTTTGTTGGTGTTGTGGACTATAGTTTACCAGCGCTTCTATCCTTGTGGACAATATTGCACCGCCCTCGTGTTGCAGTGTACCTTCTCCCTTGGCACA
>NC_134809.1:48131680-48146680 GCF_046742065.1 Oratosquilla oratoria | reverse complement strand
TACCCGGAAATTCACTCATCAACTCTACTTGTACATACCCTGGATATCCCATACATGTCTTCCTATTCCTTAACATTCATTGCTACGTTTAGCAACACCAAAGTGACAATTTTTCTCGACATGGATTCCCCAGACAGAATGTCAACACAGTTTCCATAAAGTTCCCACTACAACTAAACGTGTCACCATTTTGGAAACGCCCGACTTCAACATTTGCAGTGTGAATGGTGTACCATTCCCGATCATTGGTAAATTCTCCATATACATTGCAGTCACCGCCTACGTAGCTGACGTTTACTTTCCTGCTGATATCCTCATAGGTTTAACACTGATGAAGCAACATAATATAGTCATTTACCTTGCTCAAAATGGTATGATTTATGCATTGTCCTCAGCAACTTCTCACAAAGTAAATCACATCAATGTGACCGAGCAGGCACGGGCAGAATATGACTTCGCGTCAGTTGATTCTACTCCCTCCATTCAAATTCACACCGCTTCATCACACGAGGAGGCACCAGCTGCTAGCACAAATTGCTCCAACATTTTCATACAAAAGAGTTCCCAGTGTTCACCCACCCAAACCCCTTACCAGGTCTCTAATTTTCCTACTTTACTGAGAGCTGTGGGCATGCGTTCCAAACATAACAGACACACTAATTCCTCCTGCATGTCCAAATCAGCAAAACTCGGGACACTCATTAGATGCCGTTGATTTTTCACAGCTTGAGGGCACCTTCTTGCCCCTCGTAGAGGAATTCAACACAACATCCACCCCAGTCTCGAAAGTCTTATCTACATTCAAACACACTCAAGCAGTGCTTATCAGCTTAAAGACGCTGTTCCCTCGTGAATATACAAAAGATACACATACGAGTTTTTCAAGCACAAGACACCGATGTACTCTCTCTCTGCCAGAAACTTGTCGTGTTAATGACATTTCCCTCCTTTCAGGCATCAGCTCTATGTCAAAGAAAGGTCATACTTGCATTTTAATTGCCAATGACACTAATGCAAACTTCCATCTCACACTTAGTAATTTTTACGTGACTATGCGATACCGCCGCTGTTTTCGCGCGGTTCAAGCCGCTACTGTGAACAGGGCCTAAGTGGATAATTCGCACAGTGGTTATTAGCGGTCTAGTCCTTGGATCTTCTCACATACAGTATTTCTTTGGAAATGAACTTTGGACTTGAATTTGTGTTGTGTCAGTGTGATTCACCATGGTCTTGGATCACGTGTTGGACTCGTGATCGACATTTATTAACCTTCCGGATGAGAGTTCAGAGCTCGTATGACCGATCTATGGGTCACGCACGTACACACACACCCAACTCCCCGCCCACAATTGGAGTAACGACTCGAAGCGCAGCGATACTGAAATTACTTCAGCCCTGGGCAGGATTTGAACCCGGACCGCCTTAGTGACAGACGAGGACTCTACCAACCGCGCCACCAAGTCATATAAGACACTTTCTATGTCACTGGCTGAAGTTTGCAGTTGCCAGCTCTTCATGTGTGAGGAAGTGTATAAAATACATATGAAGTAGATAAAAAGAGATCGTGTGACCAGTCCGGAGATCGAGTGACAGCCCCTCAGGGCTGCACCTCCTGATGGAGGTGGGGGGTTGACGGGTTTTCGAAAATGGGGCAGTAGCTTTGCTCTTCTCCATCTTGCAGGACCACGACATAGAGGTACCCGTCTTTGTTTTTTTAAGGGAGAATTCAAATACATCTATCACGATATAGAACATATGCACACACACACACACACACACACACACACACACACACACACACACACACACACACACACACACACACACACACACACACCATATATATATATATATATATACTGTATATATATATATATATATATATATATATATATATATATATATCAGACAGACGAGGTTGAAGGCTAAAGAGGATTCCCATTTGATTGGTATGATACACATTTGCGTTCGTGAATCGGTTGTCTGTGTCCAACGAAGTGATGATCGAATCCTCGTTGGAGGAGGGATCACGTAGTTTCTCACCTTTCTCTCCAGACGCCACGTAGTTGATTTCAAGTGTCAGTCGTCGGCCTCGTCATCGGACACCTCCACTCACCTCGATACTTGTAAATTTCTTGTTAGTTTACTTCTTCCAACGTTGAATTTGATAACGTAGTATCTCCAAGAAAGCAAACCCTAGGACAATAGTGTAGGTGCTGGAACAAATGGGGCAGGGAGATAATTACGTTTCTTATTTATGGGGTATTTTGCAGTTGGTGTTTGGGAAATAATTTGTTTGTTATTATTTGTCTGTTTGTTTATAGTTATTTTCTTGATTTTCATTTATTATTATCTATCTGTCATTTTATTATTATTTACTATTTACCTGTTTATTTATTATTCAACTATACCTATGCATTTATTTATTTTATTATTATTTATATTACCATAATTTTTATTTATTCATTTATCATTATAATTTTTTTCGCATCCGACCTAGTTATGGACCAAGAGGTCTCCTGTCGGCATGCTCCTCCTTTGTAATCCTTTGTACAAACATTTCTGATTTCGAAGTATATCCCTCACGCATCAAAGTCATGGATAATCAATTCCCTACTTCTCAAGTTTGTACCACAATTGATGCATCACATTTCAGCCCCACAGACTTGCTTCCATTTTGCAACAAGTTCAAACATACTATTGCCATTCCAGGTGAACCCCATAGAGTTACTAATCACATTCAGCATCATATACCCCTTAGTGAGAGCTCAAAACCACGTTACATTACCGCATACAGGATGCCACACAGTAAACGCATGGTTGTAGGTAACCTTATCCAAGACATGATTGCGCAAGACATTATTGAACTATCAATCAGTGGATGGAATTGTCCCCTCTTTGTTGTCCCTAAACACAATGGTTCCTTCCGCC
This sequence comes from Oratosquilla oratoria, assembly GCF_046742065.1. NCBI lineage: Eukaryota > Metazoa > Arthropoda > Malacostraca > Stomatopoda > Squillidae > Oratosquilla > Oratosquilla oratoria. The sequence goes on along the minus strand of NC_134809.1, from coordinate 48,143,749 downwards.
CAGTAGTAGACTTCAAGAGTTAAATAAGCTTACAATACCATATAGACATCACATCCCCGTATTACAGGATCTCTTGGACTACGTAGGCGAAAACAACGTAGTTTTCACTACCTTGGAATTTATGTCTGGATATTTCCAGATCTCCTTTGTTCCAGATTCTAGGCCTCTGACAACCTTTAGCACACCCACAGGTTATTATCCCTTCAAACGACTAGTCATGGGTCTCGTTTCAGTGTTCACACGACTTATGCATACAGTACTTGTAGGTCTCATAGGTCATTCGGTGTTTATGTGACTCGATGACGTGATCATCGTTTCTAAATCCGTTAGCAAACATTTATACACTCTACACACTGTCTTTTCACGAATAGCTAAAGCAGGTCTCAAGATGAAGCTTAAGAAGTGCTCCTTCCTTCAGAAAGAAATATTCTTCTTAGGGTATGTCATTAATTCACAAGGACAAGGTCAAAGCAGTCATTGATTTTCCACGCCCTACATCTGTTCATATCTTGGTGTGTCAGGATTTTACAGACGTTATATTTAAGGTTACGCTGTTATAGCAGTACCATTAACTTCACTACTTAAGAAGGATACCCTCTTCATTTGGACACCTGACCAAGAGAAAGACTTTAATGACTTAAAAAAGCCTTAACCACGCCACCTGCCCTTGTCTGCTCAAACCACAAGCTTCCTGTTACAATATACACAGATGCGTCCTTCACCGGACTTGCCTCAATCCTCATGTAACAACACGGCACAAAACTCAGACCAATTGCCTATGCTAGCCGCACACTCAACAAACACAAACGAAATTACTCAGTCATAGACATAGAAGCTTTAGTTGTTATATACGCGCTCAAACATTTCAAAGAGATTATCCTTGGTTACGATATACACAACTACACAGACCATCAGCCAATCTTACACCACTTTAAAGGAAAGAATTTTTCAGGAAAACTTACCCGGTGGTTCCTTATCACACAAGAGTTCATGCCTATCTTTCATATGGTTCAAGGAAAAGCGACCATAGTTGCAGACACTCTCAGTCGCCATATTGCGATCATTACTCAAAATCTAATTTCAGTGGCTCTTACACAAGCGCACGTAGCTGCAGCACAGAGATCAGACCCTCTTTGGAAACGTGTTATATACTTCCTTAGATATGTAGATACAACCGATACAAAAAATCTCCCTTCCAATCTCGACAATTACATGTTAGTCGATGGCATACTGTATTACAAAACAACGAACCTCATTCCAGAAGTTCTTGCACTTCTACACGATTCCCACATTGCTGCACACCCTGGCAAGGAGAAATGCGTTACACAAGCCAGATTGCACTATTTTTTTGGTTAACCATGAGGAAGGATATACACTCCCACATTGATGCTTGTCACCCTTGTGCGATTCACAAAGGTCATATCAGCGGTCATGCAATCTTAACTTAACCTACCCCTTTTAAACCATTCGACACAGTCGCTGTTTATCTCTTTAAGTTACCACTTACACACACCGAAAACCAGTGCCTCCTTGTCTATTTCGACCATTTTTCACGATCCTGTATTATTTCCCCCTTACCAGACAAGACAGCATAACACGTGGCAAAGACCCTTATTGACAAACTCATATGCCCCTTCGCTACACCCAAAAATCTGATTTCTGATAACAGGACTGAATTCAACAATGAGATTCTTTCGAATGTTTGTAATTATTTTCAAATCACAAAATGCAACACTACTGCTTATCACCCTACTTCAAATGGCTTAGAAGAACACCAGATTAGAAAGGTTCTCAATGTTCTTCGACATACTGCTTCTGATCTTCACCCTTCTTGGGATAAATATGCCCCCATGTTTCAAGCTTCCATAAATAGTTTCATTAACAGGTCAATATCGGAATCATCTCATTTTGTCCTCTTTGGCTCGGACAAAAGGCTTCCATGTGACCCTCTTGTTTCAGAATTACCTCCCATTTACAATTCCAATGATTATGTCAAGGTAAAAGTAACAAATTTCAATAATCTTTTCAAAAGAATCCATAATACTCTTCATCTAAGGACGTTTGCATAACAAATCAGCCAGAGTTTGTACCTTTGAACTTGGAGACATTGTTTACACTCTCAACCACACCCTCACCTCGAAGTTCTCCGATAGATTCCCTGGATCCTCTCGTATCATTGGACATGAGTCAAAGAACAAAGTCATAACAATCAGTTGGTGCGATCTTACAAAGATCGTCTTGCACAAAGATCGTACCAAAAGAATCCCCCGTGGCCTCGACATACTGTCCCTTCACAAGCTCACACTAACCCTGCAATAGAGGACCATCACCAATTCTCTCCACCAAAACCTCCTATTCCCTTTCCTGCTACAATCTTCGAAATCGAGTGACAGATTCATACGAGTACATTTGTCTAGGTGAACAGAAGTAATATCTACTTCCACATACTCATAAAATTAAGTCAATTTTATTTTAACCATGAGTATTTCCCGATACCATCATTTTCCCAACATTGTGTGTATTTATCTTCATGCCAAAATTATGCAAAGACCTTGTATTACTTCCCTGAGCATTAACCTCACTATGGTCAGTGAATGGTAGCTGAGCCGAGCGTCTGTTTCAAGATGATTGAAGGGAATACTCAGTATTTTAGATGCCTAGCGTGCACGCATTTTGTGCGGGATGGAACGTCCGACGTCTTCAGATAACTCCCAAGGGACCCACCATTGTTGTCAGGCCTGACAGTGGTCAGAGGGGTCAGGTGCTTTTGACCTCACCCTGACACCTGCGTCCAACATTGCCAAACTGCAAGATCAGCATACGTCAAAACTTAATTTTCTTATCAGTTTACGTCAAAACTTAATTTCTTTACGCATCCATGCATGAATAATGAGTGTCCACACACTCAGTCCATGCATTGTACATTGTAAAAATAGGAGAAAATAAAAATTATCTTTGTAAGCATAAGTGTGTTAATTCAACAAAACAATAACATTTTTTTGGAGGTAAGTAGTACAATGAATAATATACTCAAAAATGGACACTATTTTTGTAGTTTTGATTATATATCGTTGTGATTGGGAGAGACAGCAGGATGGGAGTTGACTAAGATGTGTAGTCCGTTCATTTTGAGAATATCAAATAGGCTCCACCCACCTGCCTGACGCATCGCTCTGTGATTGGATAATGAGACGGTATCCATTGCAGAAGCCAATCTGGGTCCATCTCATTGTCCATCTGAATATATGGCGACCGATTAAAGGCCAGGATTGGAGAATGGGGCGTGGCCTATCTGACATTATTTGAGCAGATAGACATACAGTGGAGTGGGGACTGGAAAGGAACGGTTTAAACCACCTCATAGAGAAATAACAAAACAGAGAACAAGATATAGGGACAGAGAGAAAGAGAGAGAGAGAGAGAGAGAGAGAGAGAGAGAGAGAGAGAGAGAGAGAGAGAGAGAGAGAGAGAGAGGGAGGGAGAGGGAGGTAGAGGGAGAGAGTTATGGAGATGGAGAAAAAGAAGAGACAGGGAGAGATGGAGAGAGGGGAATTTATGGAGAGTGGAAAAGAGAAAATGAAAAATAGAGAGGAGAGATATTTTGAGAGAATGAGACAGAGGGAAGTGAGAGAAGGAAATGGAAGGAGGATGAGCGATACAACAATGCTGTCAGTGGTGACGAAATCTATGTTGGGGAAATGGTGGCGAAGGGTCAGAAACATTACCACTTTTGATGGTGAGAGCTTGCGGTATAACTATCGCTTCTATCCTTAGGGACAATGTGGAGCCGAGGAGGTGGTCCAGGAGAGATTGAAAGTGGGGAATAAGAAGAGTGGAACTGTCAACCACTCATAAGATTAAAAGGTGAAGTGTGACTGTCAGTAATAAGATGTTGCAGATGAACACAATTGTTGCTTTGTGAGAACCTGGAAATCGACATACTGGTTGGTTATTGCACACGTGGTGATGTCACAATGTTCGTCTAGATTTGGCAAGCGATTATTAATTGGCTGCTCTGTCACCCCCTTACTCCCGTAACCCCTTCCCTTCTTCCCCCTGCCCACCCTCCACTCACTCACTCAAAAAAGAAAAAAAAAAAATCAGTTCATCCGCATAAATCAGTTGGTTGGCATAAAAAGGAATAATAGTAATTCAAGTCATGTGAGAGAGTACGCACAACCCAAATATGGGAGAGGGAATGTTTAGTTTATTACTCTAGATTAGGTTAGGTTAAGGTGGGTTGGGTTAGGTTAGGTTAGGGTGGATCATGTTAGGTTAGGGTGGATCCTGTTAGGTTAGGTTAGAGTAGGTTAGGTTAGGCTGAATTGTTGGCTTGGGTAGGATTGGGTAGGGTTGGCTTGGGTAGGGCTATGTTGAGTAGGCTGAAATAGTTGAGAATAGGTTGGATTAAGTGCGGGTAGGTGAGATAACTTAGGTGAAGTAGTTTGGGTTAGGTGACGGTGGGCTAGAATGGGATAAGTGAGGGTAGGTTTGGATATGGTAGGTTGGGTTAGGTTACATTAAGCTAGTGCAGGCTAGGGTAGTGTAGACCAGGTTAGATTAGGGTACGTTACTGGGCACTCCACCTCGTCACGGATCTTTTTTATCTCTCGCTCTTTTGGGAGGGAGAGGGCGAGTGGGAGAGGGAGAGGGGGGAAATCTCTGCCTTGGAATGATTCTTAATTAGAACAATCTATGAAATACCAACACAGGTGAAAAAAAACCCAATCCCTTCCACATGTGAAAATGAAAGACAATTATATCAACTTTCATATATATAGAGTCTGGTGCGTAAGACCACCATGTACTGTTGTTGTTGTTGTTGTTGTTGTTGTTGTTGTTGTTGTTGTTGTTGTTGTTGTTGTTGTTGTTGTTGTTGTTGTTGTTGTTGTTGTGGGCTGTAGTTCACCAACGCTTCTGTCCTTGTGGACAACCTTGCTCTTCTCGGGGTTTGTGCATATGAGGAGAACCTGTGGGGACAGGTTGGCAAAGAGAATACTTGTACAAAGGATAACAAGAGAAGGAAGTTAGTGTGTAGGAGTATTGTATACATGAAAAAAATCGTAAATCACAATTAAGGCTTGCAACTTCAAGGTAGTAAAACTTGATAAGAAAAAATAGAAAAAAGGCTTACAATATATCTGTTTATTTCCAGATCAATGTCGAAAGGGGTCGCGTATAGACTCGGGATAATTGAGAGATTGAGAGAGAAACACCAACACCACTATGATGGCTTTATTAGGAATAACACAGTACAGCTATCCTAACTGAACAGTACCTATAGAGGTAAGTAATTCTCCAACACTTTCCTGCTTGGGGGTGGGGGTCTGAAGTGTCCGCCCAACAGCTTCACGAGCGTTGAGTCCCTCCTGGTCCGTCACGGATGGCGGCCCGTCGTAGAGTGTGTCCCTCCTGGTGCGTCACGGAGGGCGGCCCGTCGTGGAGTGCGACTTGCGACTTGCAAGGTAAGACCACCCGCTTGCGCGGGATCGGTTTTTGTGGGAGGGGAAGAATGTCTGTGAGAAAATGAAAAGATAGTAGTGTATAAAAGAGGGCTATTGCCACCGGGCGATTAAGCGAGCGATCAGGGGCTGTTGGTGGTCGTGGCTTGGGAGAAATGGACAGGGAACTCGGACGGCGGCGCCGACGCTGGGATTAAAATCACCAAAAGGTCAGAAAATGGTAGGAGGCGTAGTAGTAAAGGTGAAAAAACGGAAAAATCTTTAGTGGGAGGTAAACTGAAATGAGAAGATGTAGTATAAGAGAAAGTTAGAAAGGAAGCAAATTTTAGTCGAAGAAAAAGTAAGTGTAGATGTTTGTGCATGGGTCGTGGCTATGTTCGTGAGAGGTGTGTGTATGTATCTTACGGGAAGTGAGTAGAGTTCACTTCCCGCGTGTATAGCGCGTTCCTGTTTAGCCCCAGGTAAGGCCTGAGCTTTTCCTGCTTTTCCCCAGGTTGGGTTTGAGAGTCGGTAGAGTTGATCCAGTGGCGGTGCGAGGGGGGCAGGCGGGCGGGTGTTGTATTATCTTTCTCCTTCCCAGCACAACTCTGAAAGCAGAGAATTACGTGACTAGGAATTGTGTCTAAGTGTCAGAAGTGTAAACCCGCTCGCCAGCGTCAGCGAAGAGGCCAGCGCGTGGGTGCGGGCCGGTTGGACAGAGAGGCTCCCCAATTCCTCTCTGTCGACCAGCCGGCGATCAGATAAGGGTTCTGAATGAGAGTTGGGTTGGGCCTCTGCTAAGCCAGCGAGCAAGTGTGCGTGTGTCTCTTTTCTTCCAAGCACTACTCTGAAAACAGAGAATTACGTGACTTGGGAAATGTGTGTATTTGTCTTTGGTGTAAACCCGCCTGCCGACGTCAACGAAGAGGTCGGCCTGTGCCAGACCGGCAGCAGCAAAGGAGATTTATCTCCTCACCACCACCGGCCGGCGAAGATTACTGGGCGCTTGTTGAGTGAGCTGGAGTGGAGAGACGTCCGACCTCTAGGAGTGCTGAGTTGATTCTCGTGGAGTGTCTTCAAGTTCCTTCGTGACCTCCCTCTGTAGCTTTGGGGGAGGTGGAGAACCGAAGAGGAGGGTTAAACTGCGCATGCGTGGCGCAGCAGTGACGACGAATTGCCCGGTCTAGTTGGAGGCCCTGGGAAGGGATGACCTCTCGCTATGGTCATCCTTTGACATGGGGTCAGGTAAATGGCCGCGCTGCAGCGGTTCCTCTCTCCTAAGCCTGGGTCGATCTACTTGGTACAGCTTACGTGTGGACGAAATGTCCCTCGCTGTCACCCTCCAGGCAGGAGGTTGACAATCAATCAGTCTGTTTGTCTGTTTCTCTCTATATGTCGCTTTGTATGTTTGTGTGTGTGAGTGTGTGTGTGTGTGTGTGTGTGTGTGTGTGTGTGTGTGTGTGTGTGTGTGTGTGTGTGTGTGTGTGTGTGTGTGTGTGTGTGTGTATGTGTGTGTAATTCACCATTGTCTTGGATCACGCGTTGGACTCGTGATCGACAGCTACCACCCTCCCGGATGAGAGTTCAGAGCTCATGTATGGCCGATCTATAGATGATACTGTGACCTGACACACACATACACACACAGCTCCCCGCCCACGAGAGTTGGAGTGACGGGCTGCAGCGCAGCAATACTGAAATTATTTCAGCCTTGGGCGGGACTCGAACTCGGACAGCCGAGCCAGCAGTTGCGAACACCACCACTGTGCCGTGTGTGCGTGCGTGTGTGTGTGTGTGTGTGTGTGTGTGTGTGTGTGTGTGTGTGTGTGTGTGTGTGTGTGTGTGTGTGTGTGTGTGTGTGTGTGTGTGTGTGTATGTGTGTGTGTGTGTGTGTGTGTGTGTGTGTGTGTGTGTGTGTGTGTGTGTGTGTGTGTGTGTGTGTGTGTGTGTGTGTGTGTGTGTGTGTGTGTGTGTGTGTGTGTGTGTGTGTGTGTGTGTGTGTGTGTGTGTGTGTGTGTGTGTGTGTGTGTGTGTATGTGTGTGTGTTTGTGTGTATGTAAGTGTGTGTGCGTGCGTATTTATTGACAGTCGAAACTACACTTTTTTTTCAATCTCGGTTAGAAAAAATCGTTAATTTTTAATATTTTTGTTCCACGTCGATTGAGCATTTTTACTACGTCATTCTAGCTCAGTTGCATCGCAATCTGTGGCATCCCTTGCTCCAGAGTAATATCTAATATTGTATTTTTTTATATTTTGCATTTGAAGGTTCTTTGCGCATAAATCACATAACATCACAATATCAAAATGTTCTTCTCTAGACAATGTGATATATAGTTTTATAATAAATATCGACTTTGAAGGTGTTTGCATATAACATAACAATAATTGAATATTATCCAGACACAAATGCTCAAGTACAGTATTTGGCAACATATCAAAGTTTCGCCCATTTTTCTGTAACTAAGATTTCAATGAGATGTTTAGAATACATATAACTTTACTCTCAGGAATTATATAAGTAAAAGAGCAAAACAACAGATAGGAAAACCCTAATCTTTCTTGAAAAATAAGCAAGTAAGTGGATACAAGAGAGTAAGTATGTGAGAGCGATAGAGAGAAGGGAGAAAAGAAAAAAAAAAAAAAAGGGAGAAAAGGAAACAAAAAAGGTCGCGCAATTGTCCAAGCAGGGTGCCAGGACGTCGCCACGATCCTAATGTAAACAGGAGATGCTGATGGGCGCGCGTGAGACTATGCGCGCGCCAGCCTGAGGGAATGCCGGTCGGAATGTTGAGTCGTATCACAAGTGAAAATTCACCTAATTGAGACCTCTACCTTGTTTATAGTTGCAAAGAAAAGTATATTTTGGGATTTCATCAAAAATAACAAAAGTTTATTTTGTGTATTTATCTATTTATTTATCTATCTATTTATTCATTCTACATTTTATCTTATTTTGTTTTTTATTTTATTTGTTTATGTATTTATCTATTTTTTTTCAGTTAGAGCATGAATTTCCAAGCGCTTATATCCTCACCCTTATTCGCGCTCTGGAGAGCTGGGCTCTTTCGCTCTATCGCTCTATCAACTCTCAGGCCTCTGGACTCGAACCTGGGTCTACAGCATGGGAAAAGGGAACGAAAGCAACACGCCACTCGGCACACCCGATATTAAGAGGAAATACCACGCTTGGGTGATTAATTGAGTGATTAGTTGAGTGATTAGGTAAACTGCGCGGTTAAATGAATAGTTCAAGTATGTAGTTGAACTGTGAAATTAAATGAACACTTGAACTGCACAGCCGAATGAATATTTGAACTGCACAGTCATCAGGGCGTTTAGTGAACGCTTGCTTGCCTGCTTGCTGAGTCCGTCCGTCAGCGGCACTTCGGCCCAGTTGCCAGGCAAATAAAACGCGATTTTATCACCTCATTGTCCTCCATCACGAAGGCGACCTTTCCCACTCTCACCTTTCACGTCATCGTTCCCCAACGGCACCTTGCGCACCTGCTCCCCGTTTCCTTGACCATAACCGATTGACAGTCATACGTGTTGGACTCGTGATCGACAGTTATTAACCTCCCGAATGAGAGCTCAGAGCTTGTATGACCGATCTATGGGTAATACTGTGACCTTACACGCACACACAGCCCCACGAGAGTTGGAGTAACACCCCGCAGTGCAGCGATATTGAAATTATTCCAGCCCTGGGCGGGATTAGGACCCGGACCGCCGTAGTGGCAGGCGAGAACTTTAACCACCGAGCCACGAAGCTGTTTGTGTGTGTGTGTGTGTGTGTGTGTGTGTGTGTGTGTGTGTGTGTGTGTGTGTGTGTGTGTGTGTGTGTGTGTGTGTGTGTGTGTGTGTGTGTGTGTGTGTGATTCACCATGGTCTTGGATCACGTGTTCGACTTGTGATCGACAGCTATATCCCTCCCGGATGAGAGCTCATATATTACCGATCTATGGGTAATGCGTGTGTGTGTGTGTGTGTGCGTGTGTGTGTGTGTGTGTGTGTGTGTGTGTGTGTGTGTGTGTGTGTGTGTGTGTGTGTGTGTGTGTGTGTGTGTGTGTGTGTGTGTGTGTGTGTGTGTGTGTGTGTGTGTGTGTGTGTGTGTTTACCTAGTTGTATTTACCTAGTTGTATTTTACGGGAAGGGGAGCTATGCTGTGTGTGTGCGTGTGTGTGTGTGTGTGTGTGTGTGTGTGTGTGTGTGTGTGTGTGTGTGTGTGTGTGTGTGTGTGTGTGTGTGTGTGTGTGTGTGTGTGTGTGTGTGTGTGTGTGTGCGTATGTGTCATTCACCATGGTCTTGGAGCATGTGTTGGATATGTGATCGATAGTTATTACCACCTCGGATAAAAGGTCAGAAGTCGCATATATGACCGATCTATGGGTAATCATGTGACCTTACACAGACAGCTTACAAAAATAGATATATAAATAAAAAAAAAATAGATCAAATAAATGAATAAATAAAGCAAGATATTGAAACTGAATTGTCAACAAATTGTCATAAAATGATGATGTGAAACGCCCTGCAATATTAGAGCTCCAGTTGTGGCAACAGTGTGTATGATATCAAAATATCTGGCAACACTGTATGGCGAACTATTCTCCTGCATGACCACAAATCGGATTTCGTGTCATGAAATATCATGTCTGTCTCCCAACGTCTATGACCCTCTTTCCCGGCTATACGAGCACAAAGGGCAATGATGACGGTTTTCACCTCAAGCCTGTTCCCTTTATTCCCGGAAGATATTGCATACATGGATAAAACGTGTCGATGCAGTGTTGCCACAACTGAGCTGCCCGAATCACGAATCGGTGAGGATTATGTTCGATGAACGATTCCACATGGTCAGAATTTCCGGCCATCGAGACGTGGCCTTTGTGGCCATGCAAGACCTAATCATCGGGCACGACAACGCATGGCAGCAATAGGTTGTTTTAAGAGAAGATTAGATCATTTTATGGATAGAGATAACAGGTAGTAAGGGACATGGAACTGCCTAGTGTAGTCCTTACGGTCTCTAGCAGTCTCCTCTATTCTTTTGTTTTTATGTTCTTACGTTGCATGGCCATGCATGACCCAAGCAACCGTAAAGTTCCTGGCCTAGTGGTGTGCCCCAGGACGTATCGTGCCCTTTCACTATGAAACTGGCTTCCCTGTGTATGCTTTAGAATATAAGAATGAAGGAGACTGCAAGAGACCATAATGTCTACACTAGTCAGTTCCATGTCCATTACCACCTGTCATCCCCATCCATAAAGTTGCCCAACCTCTTAAAACAACAGATAGTTTCAGCGCTCACTACATGGTAACTAAGTCTATTCCATTCGTTGACTACCCTAATAGTAAACCAAATCTTGCCTATTTCCTTCTTAAATCTAAAGGAGGAGGACGAGGAGAGCGTGTGCCGCCTGAGTTCTTTCAGTCTATACGAAGACACCAGCTGACTGAAATCGAGTGGCTCTTCCTGAAGCTTCCTCGTTGGAATAATTTCAGGATAACGATTACTGCCGTCTGCTTTCAGCCAAGAAGAATATCCGCTTAGAATAACACATTCAAGGTGCTAAACTCGTTCACTTCTAAATTCCTTCACATCTAATCTCCTTTGCACGTAACCTCCTTCACACTGAACTTCGTTCGCTCCTAACTGCCTTCACATATAAATTCCTTCATAACAAACCTCCTTCATGCTTTATTTCTTTTACCCTTAACCTCCATTTACTCTAACTGCCTTCACTTCTAAACTCCTTCACTTAAACCTCCACCTTTAACCTTCTCTATTTCCGACCTCTTCTTCTTCTAAAATACTCATGGACTCCTAACCTCCTTCGTTTCCAAAACCAGCTCTCAGCTGAATCAAATCATAATATGTTAGCCATAATCAAATGTGTAGAATGTCAATGGCTTGAAGGGCGTGTTATCAGCACCGTGCCAGCAAGGCCTTATCACCACCGTATCACCACTCCACCCGTACACCGGGATACTGAAAGAATGGCGATAACCAACATGCGCTATGTAAAATTTGCCCAAAAATCTGCCATAAAATTTGCTTAAAACTTACAACGAAATTCTCACAACATTCGCTACAAAATGAACTACAAAATTCACCACGAATTTCTTCACAAAATTCACCAAAACAAAATTGGCAAGAAAGAAATGAGATAAAGGAAGAGAGAGAGAGAGAGAGAGAGAGAGAGAGAGAGAGAGAGAGAGAGAGAGAGAGAGAGAGAGAGAGAGAGAGAAGGGGGAGAGGGAGTGAGGGAGGGAGGGGCACCACTGTTTCCGTTCCCTTTAGACCCATTGGCATTCCAATGCCCCCCTCGCCCCACCCACCCCGCCATCGCCCCCGCCGCCGCCACCACACCAGCGATAAGACTCCAAATTCTTCCTCCTAGCGGGTCTCTCGCCGTTATCAAGGCGGCATGCTCCACAAGGCCTCCGGCGGGTTGCACCATCAGCGAAGGAGGGAGTGGGGGGATGATAAGGCGAAGGCGCATTCCTCTCGAGATCGAATCAATTTCTAGTTCTCGGATCCAGCGAATCTTTATGACAGGGTGCGATCTCGTCCAGTGGGAACCCTCAAAACAAACCCTCCCCCAACCCCGTCGTCACTCTC
>NC_134809.1:48116680-48121680 GCF_046742065.1 Oratosquilla oratoria | reverse complement strand
ATGTCTGTCTGTCTATGTCTGTCTGTCTATGTCTGTCTGTCTATGTCTGTCTGTCTATGTCTGTCTGTCTATGTCTGTCTGTCTATGTCTGTCTGTCTATGTCTGTCTGTCTATGTCTGTCTGTCTATGTCTGTCTGTCTATGTCTGTCTGTCTATGTCTGTCTGTCTATGTCTGTCTGTCTATGTCTGTCTGTCTATGTCTGTCTGTCTATGTCTGTCTGTCTATGTCTGTCTGTCTATGTCTGTCTGTCTATGTCTGTCTGTCTATGTCTGTCTGTCTATGTCTGTCTGTCTATGTCTGTCTGTCTATGTCTGTCTGTCTGTGTCTGTCTGTTTGTGTCTGTCTGTCTGTGTCTGTCTGTTTGTGTCTATCTGTCTGTGTCTGTTTATCTATGTCTGTCTGTCTGTGTCTGTCTGTCTGTTTGTGTCTATCTGTGTGTGTCTGTTTATCTATGTCTGTCTGTCTATGTCTGTCTGTCTATGTCTGTCTGTCTATGTCTGTCTGTCTATGTCTGTCTGTCTATGTCTGTCTGTCTATGTCTGTCTGTCTATGTCTGTCTGTCTGTCTGTCTGTCTATGTCTGTCTGTCTGTCTATGTCTGTCTGTCTGTCTATGTCTGTCTGTCTATGTCTGTCTGTCTATGTCTGTCTGTCTGTCTGTCTATGTCTGTCTGTCTATGTCTGTCTGTCTATGTCTGTCTATGTCTGTCTATGTCTGTCTGTCTGTCTATGTCTGTCTATGTCTGTCTGTGTCTGTCTGTCTCTCTCTCTCTCTCTCTCTCTCTCTCTCTCTCTTTCTCTCGCTTGTGTATGATCCTGTGAACGGTACGACTCTGTTTTGGGAAGAAAGGTAGGCAGGCAGACAAACAGATTGAGAGGCACATAGATAAACAGACGGGTCAACGGGCACAGACAGGTATAGACAGATTGACAGATATAGACACAGAGAAACACAGACAGACACAGATAGGCACATACGAGTATACAGACACACATAGAACATGCACAGGCAAACAGACAGACACAAATACAGACAGACCGACCGACACAGGCATACATAGACTGACATACACAGGCACACAGACACAGACATACCGACACATCAGTACTTACAAAGGAGGAGGAGGAGCATGCCGACAGGAGACCTTTTGGTCCATAACTAGGTTGGATGCGAAAAAAAAAACATACAGGTAATAATGATAAATAAATTAGTTAATTAAGAAATGAATAAATGAATAAATGAATACATGAATAGATAAATAAATAAATAATAAAAAATTAATAAATAAATAAATGAAATAATAATATAAATAATAATAGATAAAATAGATAAATAAATGCATTGGTATAGTTAAATAATAAACAGACAGGTAAATAGTGAATAATAATAATAATAAATTGGCAGATAAATAATAAAAAATTAAAATTAAGCAAACAATTAATAGATAAACAGACAAATAATAACAAAATAGATAAATAATATAAAAGAAATGGCAGGCATTACAGCATCTTGCTTAGGTGTTTATCTAAACGAATCTTAAAGCTTCGAACTGAACTACATTGCACTGCCTCTGCAGGAAGTTTATTCCATTCATTAATTACACGGTTTGCGAAGTTGTTTCTTCCCACTTCCAAATTAAATCTGTTTCCTGACAGTTTCAGACCATTATTTCTTATCGGATTCTCATTCAGTGTAAAAATTTTGTCACTTTTGATGTCAATTCCCTTTAGAATATTAAAGACCTGTATCAAGTCACCTCTGAGTCTACGCTTTTTTAGGGAAAATAGATTCATATGTTTTAGTCGATTTTCGTATGATTTATTTTTGATATTTGGAATCAGTTTTGTGGCCCCCCGTTGTACTTTTTCCAATCTGTCAATGTCTTTAATGAGATTCGGTGACCATACGGAAACAGCATTTTCAAATGTGGACGAACTAACGATTTATATCGCTTGTTAATGACTGATGGACTTTTGAAGTCAAAAGATCGCGCAATCAGTCCTAGAATCTTATTTGCTTTCTCAGAGGCTGAAATACACTGCTTAGATGATTTGAGATCGTTACTGATAATTACGCCGAGATCCTTTTCACTATCCACTTTTGTTAACAAATTTCCAAATAACTTGTAATCGTACTTACTGTTATTTTTACCTATGTGCATAACCTTGCATTTACTTATGTTAAATTTCATTAGCCACTTTTCAGACCATTGCTGTAGTTTATCTAAATTTTCTTGAATATCTAATTGGTTTAAGTGATTATTTGCCATTCCGCACAGTTTTGTATCATCAGCAAATTTGGAGACAATAGATTTTAGTCCATGGTCTATATAATTTATATATACTAAGAATAGAAGTGGCCCAAGAACGGAACCCTGAGGAACTCGTAACATTTTTCCAACTAGAAGTTTTGCCATTTAGAACAACTCTGTTTTCGATCATTCAACTTAACAGGCAACCATTTTATTCCGTGTGAAACTAATTTAGTAAGTAATCTTTCGTGTGGGACGGTATCAAAAGCTATTGCAAAGTCTAGATATATTAAATCTATATTGTTTCTTTTGTCATAATTTTAGATGACTGTGTTGTAGGATTCGAGTAAGTCACACAAGAACGTTTCCGTCTGAATACATACTGGCTACATTTATCAAACAGTTACTTTCTAAATGATGTTCGATAGCATCTCTGATGGTAGTTTCCATCATTTTTCTTACGATTGAAGTCAAGCTTATAGACCTGTAGTTATTTGGTTTCTTTTTGTCACCTTTTTTTAATATGGGAGTAACGTTAGTTAGCTTTCATTCTCTTGTGCAATCTCTGGATATGACAAATTTCTTGAAAATAATTCCTAATGGAACAACAATCTCGTTTTCCATTTCTTTTAAGATTCTTGGATGCCAACCGCCACGCCCTGGTGTTTTATTAGCTTTGAGTTTTTCTATACGCCTTTTAATTTTTTTCTTTTGTTATATTTACCGTAGTAATTTCACCCTAGACTTTTCACAGGTTTCAGTTTGGAGTTCACTTTAAGGTGTTTCGTTTACGAATACTGAACTAAAATAGTTCTTTAAAATATCACATATTCATTCATTTGAATACTCAAGTTGACCGTTAGCAGATAATTGTGAGCCAATATGATTCCTAATAACCTTCTTATATCTAATGTAACTATAAAATTCTTTGGGAATCTCTTTGGGTATATCAGCGAAATTCATTTCGTATTGTCGTTTTCGTTTTTTTTTTTTTTTTTTTTATATCTCTGTATTATTACATAACTTCGATAGTCATTAGGTGCACCCGAGCACTTATATTTCTTATAAGCCCGAGCACTCAATCTCCTAGACCACTATGTAATTTCTTATATTTCATAAGAGCTGATTATGGAGCCCTTACATCAAATTAAACCTTTCAGTATGGGGACCCCTCCTGAGCTGAATGAAATCGGCTGTTGCTAACCAGAATAAGTGGTGGGTTAAGGATGGGTGCGTGCCTTGGCTGATCACCTCCCTTAAATAACTGATATTTTTTATATATAAACAGATGCACAGACATTTGAAAACAATGCATTACGAGACACGTGACTCAGAACGAAACATTCTGAAACCCGTCACGTGATCATCCCTCTGATGACGTCAGCGAAACACGGACGCCTCTCCGTGATGACGCAATAAGCTCGGTGGTGATGTCACAACAGCGGCGCCTCTTGACGTCACATATCTATGTGACCTTTCAGGAAATGCGGACAGTTCCATGACGGAGGACGCTGTTCATCCTTCTGCTTCTTATTGTTGTGTTATATGATTAGATAAGCAGTTGAACAATGATAAAAAAGAGAGACTTTATGCTAAAACTGGAAGTGAATACTTAAAATATCACAATAGCCCAAACATGTGGACATTGTGTGCGTGCGTGTATGTGTATTCACCTCAGATCTGCTGCAGTCTCTGACGAGAGAGCCAGACACCACCCTACGGCAGTGAGCTCAGAGCTCATTATTTGCCGATCTCTGGGTAGGTCTGAGACCACTCACACACCACACACCGGGACAGCAAGGTCACAACTCCTTGACTAACGTCCCGTACCTACTCACTGCTAGGTGAACAGGGGTTACACGTGAAAGGAGACAAACCCAACTTATCTCCGCCCGGCCGGGGAATCTAACCCCGGTTCTTTGGCTTGTGACGCCAGTGCTTTACCAATCCGCCACCGAGCCGTGTGTGTGTGTGTGTGTGTGTGTGTGTGTGTGTGTGTGTGTGTGTGTGTGTGTGTGTGTGTGTGTGTGTGTGTGTGTGTGTGTGTGTGTGTGTGTGTGTGTGTGCATCTATGTATGTGTGCGTGTGTATGTGTGTGTGTGTGTGTGTGTGTGTGTGTGTGTGTGTGTGTGTGTGTGTGTGTGTGTGTGTGTGTGTGTGTGTGTGTGTGTGTGTGTGTTGTGTGTGTGTGTTTACAAATATGTACATACATATCAATCACATTAATTTTTTTCTATTTTGATTCCTTGCAAATACAATCGTAACTAGCAAACCTGTGTTTACAAATATACACATATCAACCACATTAACTTTTTTCTATTTTAATTCCTTGCAAACACAATCGAGACTAACAAGGAGCTCGATGAAATCATATTTGGAAACTGATACGCTGTCGGGCTAGAACTCGAACTTAGCCGATACGTAACAAATGGGAAGTGACATAACCAATTGCTCTATCAAGAGGAATATTAATTGAGCACAATCTCTTATATATGTATGCTCGAGTTACATACACATACATGAATTTTATACTCAACCCACCCCCGCCATGATAGCACAATTGGTAGTATGTACACAAGTGGGGTAGTATTACAACATACACTGAATGGTCCCCAGTACATAGGTTTTCATTTTATCAACCACATTAATTTTTTTCGTTATAATTCCTTGCAAACTCGATCGAGAATAACAATGAGCTCAATGGAAGCATATTCAGAAATTGATACCCTGTCGGGCTAGATATTGAACG
>NC_134809.1:48101680-48109180 GCF_046742065.1 Oratosquilla oratoria | reverse complement strand
AACTCCTTCTCTCTTCTTCTCTTATGTTCCATGTTTCTGCCCCATACAGTGCTGTTGGCACAATCACTCCTTCATACAATCTCCTCTTAGCATCCATTCCCAAATATCTATTCCTCATTACACTCTTTAATGGAAAGAAATCACAAAACACGCGTGGTATTAAAAGTTTACTTACCATAGTCCCGGTGTTAGATTTGTTAGGATTTCTGGAAGAAGAGTTAAAGAAGCATAACTTAACACTCACTCTCATACTATTATTAGTTTAATTGAAGTATGTGTAATATACTCTAAGTTTGAATTTAATGGAAACTTTTATACTCAAATATTTGATATGGCCATGGGGAATTGTCTGTCTTCAATTCTGAGCAATTTGTACAAGGATTATTTTGAAAGAGTTATTACCAAACATTCTTCCAAATAATGCAGTTTGGTACAGGTATGTTGACGACATTCTATGCATTTGGCCTAATGATCAATATTTGAATACTTTTTTGTCATATTTAAATAATTTGGTGCATTCCATTAAATTCCCAGTAGAGGTAGAAGAAAATGATATTTTACCATTTTTAGACGTAAATATTCACCGATGTGGAAGATATTTTAAATTTGAAGTTTACAGGAAGCCAGCCAAAGTTCTTTTATACATTCATTTTTACTCTTATTACAGTCAAAACACCAAGTTGTCAGTTTTTTCATCAATGTTCCTGAGAGCTTATAGAATTTGTTCCCCTAAGTTTTTGGATCAAGAAATAAAATTTATTTATGACATTGGAGAAAATTTAGAATATCCGAAACATCTGATTGATAAGACAAAAATCAAAGCTAGGAAATCTTTTCTTAATACCTCGCAGGTCAAACAATTTGATTATAAGACTATGTTAAAAATTCCGTACCATAAAAATTTAATCAGTCTTCCTAGCATTTTTTTAAAATTTGGTATCCAGGTAGTATTTAAAAACAATAATAATATTAAGAGCTTGTTAATTAGAAATTTGCCAAGAGAAAAAGAAGGTTGTATTTATAGCATACCATGTAAAAATTGTGATTTTATTTACATAGACCAAACAGGCAAAGGTTTGAATAAAAGAATAAGTCAACACAAATATAGTATTAGAACGGGGCAATTGTCAAGTGGATTATTTGTCCACCAAAGGGATTATGGACATAATATTGACTGGGGAAACTCAAAAGTAATTACATCTTGTAATAATATTGTAGGAGGAAATATTATTGAATCTGGACAATTTTATTATTGACAAGATTGTGTGTGATCATTTGTAACATGGGACCTTTCCGAATATCCTCTGTCTTCTGATGTACATATTGTATCTTTCTGTATTGCTTCTCTGTGCCTTTGAAAATGTCTTAAGTAGACGAAAACGTTCGGTATCCGTTTTTTTTTTTTCAATTTTCCGGTGGTCTCTGAAAAAAAAAAATATATATATATATATATATTTATATATATACATACGTACATACATATATATATATATATATATATATATATATATATATATATATATATATACTTATAAAATTCTGATAATCTTGTTTGTCATCTTGCTTGCTTGCTTGAAACCGTCACCCAGCTAATCAGAAGAAGAGATATTACGTCACGACTGAGGACCAGCCAATCAGAAGAAGAGATATGACGTCACGACTGAGGACCAGCCAATCAGAAGAGATATGACGTCACGACTGAGGACCAGCCTATCAGAAGAGGAGATCAGAAGAAGAGATATGACGTCACGACTGAGGACTAGCCAATCAGGAGAGACATGACGTCACAACATCAGCTCTGTGGGTCCTAAGGAACCCCAGCTCTGAGCGCGTGACGTCACGACTGCTAATTTTCCAATTTGCCAAATTTTTAATTTCCAATTTTCCGATTACATATTTTCTGACCATTAATATTTAAAATTTTCATATTCATTATTTAAAAGTATAGCCAACTCCTGAATTAGCATCTATGAGGCATAATGAGTATATTAGAATATTACGTAGTGTTTCAAGCAACGACGACATGACGTCACAATTTTCCGATTACATATTTTCTGACCATTAATATCTAAAATTTTCATATTCAGTATTTAAAAGTATAGTCAACTCCTGAATTAGCATCTACGAGGCATAATGAGTATATTGGAATATTACGAACCGTACAATTCATATGATCCTTAGTGTTCCAAGCAACGACGACATGACGTCACAATCTTCTAATTCCAAGATTGAATTTTTTTTATCTGCCATGACCATTCATAAGTCTCAAGAACAGACTTTTCAGAAAGTTTTAGTTTATCTAGATAAACCTGTATTTCAGCAAGGAAAATATTAAAGTGTTTTTAAATAATTCAAATTGTAGAAAGAGTGTTGTAAATATAAGAGCATTGTCTTAATAAAGATTTTATTGACCATTTTATCAACAACGTATCATTTAAAATTTTATTTGACCCAACGGGTCATGGGTGGTCTAATATATGTATATATGTGTATATATATATATATATATATATATATGCGTGTATATACATATGTATATATGCGTAAGTAACCACTAGGAAAAGTAAACTAACGAAGCAGAGCGCTTTCGTATAATTACATCTTCAGTGCAGATACAAAGGAATTATAAAATGAAGAAACAAGGTACAGAATACCTTGTAGATCATGTAATCAGTTTTATGTTGGTCAGACTGCTAAAACACTCACAACACGAATCAATCAACACAAGAAATACGTTAGAGAGGGAAACCAATCTAGCAGTATATTCAACCACATTAACCATTTGAACCACCCAGTTGACTGGGATAACGCTAAAGTCATCACATACAACAACATAACAGAAAGAATTTTGATTGAATGCAGTTTGATCAAATCTAGTAAGGGGATAAATGTTAATCTTCATCAAGGTTTGTACAAAGTAGATAGTTACATTTCTCAGGAAATTTCAAAATTATTTAAATTATAATATAAATTATGAGCAGTTGTCCCATACTTGTTGGTTACCAGGACGGTTCAAACGTCCGTCACGTGTACTTCTTCCACTACTTCTCCGAATGCCCTCTTCACTATGTCATATATTTTGTACCTTGTTTCTTCATTTTATAATTCCTTCTTTGTATCTGCACTGAAGATGTAATTATACGAAAGCGCTCTGCTTCGTTAGTTTACTTTTCCTAGTGGTTACTTACGCATGTGTGAACACACGCTCGTAGTGTTTTTATTGCATATGTATATATGTATCTATATATATATATATATATATATATATATATATATTATATATATATATTATATATATATATATATATGCGTGAATATACATATGTATATATATACATACATATATATATATATATGTGTGTGTGTGTGTGTGTGTGTGTGTGTGTGTGTGTGTGTGTGTGTGTGTGTGTGTGTGTGTGTGTGTGTGTGTGTGTGTGTGTGTGTGTGTGTGTGTGCGTGTGTGTGTGTGTGTGTGCGTGTGTGTGTGTATGTGTGTGTGTGTGTATACATATATATATTAATATGCATATATACACACACATATATGCAGAGAAATGCCCTTTCCCCACACCGAAAAGTGTTCGCTGCTTTATTCTGGCTAACAGTAGGTTATTTCGATCTAGCTCTGTGATCCCTTTTCGGAAGTGATGGTTTGAGCTCCTTCCGTAGTGGGAGTCGTTTTCTTCCAAGCTGGCTGCCCCTAGGCGATTTCATTCATGTACAAAGTTCCCCTTCGACAGTGACAGTGCTTCTGCCCGTCTCCATAAATCCCTTCCATCACGGATGGAACTTTTCCTTTTATTATGTCTGCTGCCAGGCGATTTTATTAATTTCCGTGGACAATTACCCCCCCCCCCCCCTGCGATGGGATTTCGTGTAGAATTTGATGGGCAATTTTCATCTATCTGGGGAGAGGGGCAATCAACTGGTCATCAGATGAAAGAAATTGTCTGGTGTGGACCGCTCAAGAAGTAGACAATGCGCCACGTTTAAAAGGGAATCGATTTATTTTTCTCATAAGCTAGTTCTATTCTGATTTCATTGTCCACATTTGGTTGTAGTATATATAGACACCACCACAGCTACCGCCAAAATCATCACCACCACCACTAACACGACGCCGCTACCACCACCACTACCACTACTACCACCACCACCATCACTACCAACGCCGCCACCACCACCACCACCGCCACCGCCACCACCAGCCACCACCACCAGCCACCAGCCACCACCAGCCACCACCACCGCCACCACGCCGCCACCACCACCACCACCACCGCCACCACTACCACCACCACCACCGCCACCACCACCGCCACCACCACCAGCCACCACCAACCACCACCACCACCGCCACCACCGCAACTACCACCACCGCCACCACCACCACTGCCGCCACCACCACCGCCGCCACCACCACCACAACCACCACCGCCACCACCACCACCATCACCACCACCACCACCGCCATTACCACCGCCACCGCCGCCATCACCACCACCACCGCCGCCACCACCGCCATTACCACCGCCACCGCCGCCATCACCACCACCACCGCCGCCACCACCACCACCACCACTCTTATTTTTGGCTACTTAATATGTTTTTCATTAAATTTTATTTTTTCATATTTACTATTTATATTTTTTTCTAATTTCATTGTCGGGGGAGGCAATGTAGTAAGTTTTGATTGTTTCCATTCTCTATTTTTCAAGATTTCTAGTTTCCTTCTAAATTCATTTTCTCCCCTCTTGATGCAATTTTACACGGTTTTCGACGGCGGAGTTAATCGACTACTTCTTGCGCGTTCGACCTGTCGTCACATTCCTCAACAACTCCACCTTCAATACAGCGACGCTCTTTCGTACGTTTCTCTCCCCAGTGCGGACGATTACATTCGGCCGAGTGGCCAACCCGGGAACAAATATAAGTTTACCGATTGATTGAGGTCCTCACGCGACCCGAGGCGGATCCCGGACGGATTAAAATCGGCTGGAATTTAACCCGAATGAAAATAGATGGGGCATTACCGTGTTGACTAGGCGGACGGGGGCGCGTAAGGAAAGACTTTGGCAGCGCAATTTTGATAAATTAAACACTTGTCGGCTGTATTCTCCTGCCAAAACCGTCGAAAAGCCGCCAAAGCCGTCAGAGCCGCCAAAGCCGTCAAAGCCGCCAAAGCTGCTAGAGACCTAATATATACAGTATATATATATATATATATATATACATATATATATATATATATACACATATATATGTATATATATACATATACATATATATATGTATATATATATATATACATATAGATATAGGTATATATATATATATACAGATATATATACATACATCTATATATGTATGAATATATATACATATATGTATACATACATATATATATATATATATGTATATATATATATATATATACATATATATATATGTATATATATATATATATATATATATATATATATCTATATATATATATATAATTCTTGCTCCCCTAAAGCCGCCATAGGATTTAATCTATTTATCTATTTTTATCATTATAATTTTTTAAATCTAGAATGCCGATATAACTATCAACTCGTCCGAGTTGATGATGGATATGTTGGTAATTTTTTTTGACAATGTTTCTTACACTGAATAATAGTTACGGCGAAAGGTGCTGGCTTGATAAATGCCATGAAAATGCGCCGCCGAGAATTGAAAAAAAAAAATCATGCATCCACTCTGCCGCCAGGCGACTAAAATAATTCAAAGGAATGAACTTGTCTCTCTCAACTTTTTCTTTATGCTACACGTCTTGTGTTGCCAGCATATGATTTTTTCTCAGCCAAGAGGAACCTCTACGGACCAGTGCCTCTTGGTACGGGGACCACCGTGACCTGAAAAGAATCGTCCTCCGGCGCTAACCAGAACAAAAATTATCTAGGTCGTCAATGAGAGAGAGAGAGAGAGAGAGAGAGAGAGAGATAGAGAGAGAGAGAGCGAGAGCGAGAGAGAGCGAGAGAGAGAGTGAGAGAGAGAAGAGAAAGAGACAGAAAAAGAAAGAGAGAGAGAAAGAGAAAAAGAGAAAGAAAGAGAAACGGTGTTTTCTGAAATTATGGAACTTCAGACAAAACACGACATATTTTAGGCCTGAAACAGGCAGAGGTGACCACCCTCTTTAGCGCGGTGACGCTCACTTTACATACTCTATTCTAGCAAAACCCAGGCGATTCTATTCAGCTAAGGGTCGGACGGAGGTTAAACGGAAGTCGACCCCTCCCTGAATGAGCCTCTATCGACCGCGTCTCCTCAGGTGAATTAAATCGTATAAGTGCGTAATATAGAAAATATATTTTTGTATGAGTACATAAAATATAGAATTATTAGCGATAACTACATACCTCATACGAATATAGTGCTAACTCATTTAGTGCAACCTTAGCTACCAGACGTCATCACTGATAGGAAGATTCATATGGTCAGTCTCTTCCTCCACCTCTTACTTCTTCTCCAACTCCTCCTACAGATTACACCATTACCACCAGTTCAGCACCACTAACAACATCACCATCATCACTACCATCATCACCAACCCCATCATCACCACCACCACCACCAACCTCATCACCACCACCAGCCCACCGACCTCACCATCACCATCACCAACTTCACCACCACCAACAACCTCACCCTCCCACATCACCGCTAAGTACGCCACCACCAACCCAATCACCATCACTACATATCACCACCTATCACTACGTATCACCACCTATCACCACCATTACCACCACCTCTTCAACGCACCAAACCCTTTGGACATTTCATTTTGGACGAGAGCAGGGCGATTCCAAACATCCGAGGGACACTCGGGATAAAGACGACTTATCAACTCAGTTTCAAGCACGAGTCCACGGGCCCCCTCGACTGAAGAGGACTCCACCGAGGCGAAGGTGTTGAAGAGAGGAGATGAAGAGGAGCAGTAGCATATGATCACTAAAGCTCCGAACCCTAATCTGAGCAGCTGATCGCCTGCGCTCCGGGGAATCGCGGCGGCGAGCTTTGTCCCGGGCGGATCTCATGCAGCAGAGGATCGAGTTGGAAAAAAAAAAAAAAAAAAAAAAAAATCCTGTGCGAGACGGTGGAAGAACGTGAGGGTCAAGAAGAGTGTGTGGGTGAGGGTCAGGATGAATATGAGGGTAAAGGTGAATGTGAGGATCAGGGTGGGGGTGACGTGAGTGTGTTAGGGTGAGAGTAGGGGTGAGGGTGAGTGTGATGGTAAAATTGAATGTGAGGGTGGGGGTAGAGGTAAAGGTGAGGGTGATGTGAGGGTGAGGGTGGAGTGAGGGTGAGAATGGGATGAGGGTGGGGTGAGGGTGAGAGTAGGGTGAGGGTGGGGTGAGAGTGAGGCTTGGGTGAGGGTGAGATTGAGGTGAGGGTGAGCGTGGGGTGAGGGTGATGGTAAGGGTGGAGTGGGGTGAGGGTGAGATTGAGAGTGGG
>NC_134809.1:48086680-48094180 GCF_046742065.1 Oratosquilla oratoria | reverse complement strand
ATAAACTCCTGTCCGGAGGGAGAACAAGGTAGTGGGGGAGGAGGAGGGATAGGAGTTGAAATATTAACCACCCACTGAAAAAATATGTCTGCTACAACGAAAATGTGGAAAAGGGGAGGTAAAAGGGGGATGGCGGAGGGAGAAGGGAGGTGGAATCTCAACCGTCGACAAAATCCAAAGAAAAAACTTGTCTGGAACCAAAAAAAGAAAGAAATGTCGAAAGATAAATTGCCCTTCAGGGTCAACTATGCCAAATGTGTCTCTTAATCAGGTAATTACAGTAACTGGAATGACTTGAACGGCGGCCCCGTTTAAAGGGTTATTCGTGAGCTGAATAAAATCTTCGTAACATGATCTGTAATTATTATCTCGTCCAACAATCCATCCATCATAGACAGACAAACAACCAATCCAATCAATAATTAATGGATAGACAATCACTCAGTCCAT
This sequence comes from Oratosquilla oratoria, assembly GCF_046742065.1. Taxonomy (NCBI): domain Eukaryota; kingdom Metazoa; phylum Arthropoda; class Malacostraca; order Stomatopoda; family Squillidae; genus Oratosquilla; species Oratosquilla oratoria. The sequence goes on along the minus strand of NC_134809.1, from coordinate 48,093,730 downwards.
CCATCAATTCGTTGCCCCAGGTCTCTTGCAGGAGAACCTTGGATCCCAAGATAAAGAAGAAGAAGAAGAAGGAAGGGGAGGAGCTTACGCCAGGAGACGCTGAGTAGCTGCGGACGAAGCCGTCATCTTTACCCTATTATGTGCTTGAGAAAGAAAATAATACAATTCCTGTGAAAGAACATATAATTAGAAAAAACTCTCATTCCCGGTAGATAAAAATCCGGCGTCGGGTAGAGGAACATCCAATACTCTTCCGGTTTTTGTGAAACGATATTATTCAGATGTGAATGTGTTTTTACTTTGGTGGTGGAGTCAACCAATCTTGATCCAAGATTATTATGTGTGTGTGTGTGTGTGTGTGTGAGAGAGAGAGAGAGAGAGAGAGAGAGAGAGAGAGAGAGAGAGAGAGAGAGAGAGAGAGAGAGAGGTCAGTATCACCCATAGATCGTGCCATATGAGCTCTGACCTCTCATACGTGAGAGTAATAGCTATCGATCACTAGTCCATCACATGATTCAAAACCATGTTGAATCACACAAACACACACACAAGTCACAACTTCCTCAACATATACAGACAGAGAATAAAGTATCACAACGAAAGGGTTAAGATTAAGTTATTTTTCTTCTTTTAGAGAGAAAGAAACTTGATACAGGTCTTTAAGATTCTAAAGGGAACTGACAACCTCAAAAGTGACAAAATTTTCACACTGAATGAGAATCCGACAAGAAATAATGGTCTCAAACTGTCAGGAAATATGTTTAATTTGGAATTGGGTAGAAACAACTTCGCAAACCATGTAGTAATGATTGGAATAAACTTCCTGCAGAAGCAGTGCAATGTAATTCAGTTCGAAGCCTTAAGATTCGTTTAGATAAACACCTAAGCAAGATGCTGTAATGATTGCCATTTATCTTATATTATTTGTTTATTTGTTTGTTATTATTTGTCTGTTTATTATTATTTGCTTGATTTTCATTTATTATTAGTTATCTGTCAATTTATTATTATTTACTATTTACCTGTTTGTTTATTATTTAACTATACCTATTCATTTATCTATTTCATTTATTATTATCTATATTGTAATAAAAAAAATTATCTATCTATCATTACATTATTTTCCGCATCCGACCTAGTCTTGGACCAAAAAGGTCTCCTATCGACATGCTCCGCCTTTGTAATCCTTTGAGAGAGAGAAAGAGATAGAGAGAGAGAGAGAGAGAGAGAGAGAGAGAGAGAGAGAGAGAATTGACTGTTCTACCTCTCTCCCATCTTATCTCGCGACTTTTGTATGTGAACGTATACCACCATCAATACCACACCTCACCCACCACCACCATCACGAACCTTCATAAAGAACCATGATGCCTCATGAAGCCTTACAAAGAAGGCTCATGTACCTTCACAAACCCTCATAAGGTCTTACAAAGCCTCATAAAGATTCACAAAATTTCATAAAGCCTCATAAGGCTTTACAGAGCTTCACCAACTCTCACAAAGCCTCACAAAATCTCATAAACATTTAAAAACCCTCACAAAACCTCTCAAGCCCTTTAGATTTTTCACAAACCCCCAAAACCTTTACAAATATTCACAATCTCTCACAAAGTCTAAAAAATCCTCAGAAACTTTCACAAACCCTCACAAAATTTCATAAACCTTCACAAACCGTCACGAAGTCTCACAAAGCGGCCTCGTAAACTCAGGAACCCGAAACTCGAAGTTGAGCCGTTGTGCCAGCTGTTGAGGAGTGTTCTTTGAAAACATAGAAACAGATAAGGAGGGCGTACACAGCTGCTTGACAAGACTGATAAATATAACACAACGGCACTTATGTTCATGTTGATGGTGATGGTAATGGTGATGGTGATAGTGATGCTGATAGTGTGACTGGTAAGGATGATGAATGTAAGAATGGGATGAGACGCTTCAGGAAGCCCTTCCTTACCAGGTGTGTGTGTTGGGGGGGGGGGGTAAAACTGCGAGTGCCATGAAGCTGTTTTATTTACCGTAGATGGGAAAAGTCCATCTCAGAGAAAGGATAATAAACAAGCACGCATGCCAAAGTGCCTTTTCTCCCTTACACCCATGCCACACCCATCCAAAGACCCATTCTCTCACTATCTCATGTAAGCTCCTGATCCTGCCACATTGCCTGAGACTGAGACAGTCCAACAAGACAAAGTAGAAGTTATTATAAATTGCTTAGCTTGGGAGTATAAATACAATAGTGGACCACACCAGCGATGGGGATTTATGTTTGTTCTCTGCAAGATTAATCACATGAAACAGAAAACGGGAGGTGGGCGGTGGAGGGTTCTTTCATAATCACAATGTTTTTCGCGCGACAGGCAGAGGACATTTTTCGTATTATACAAGGCTCGGCTGTAGCTTGATGACCGATACTTTCTACTTACTGACGAGTAATGCGTTTGGTTAGATGTCCAAGAGAGGAGGTAACCTGGGCTTTGCTGTGATTAGGGTCAAAATATGCTTCCAGAAGAACCAATCAACGAGGGCCTTAGACTGACAGACAAATGTTAGCAAAACGTCATGAAATATTCACACATACACGCGCGAACACACACACGCACGCACGCACGCACACACACACACACACGTACACACACACACACACACACACACACACACATACACAACCTCGTGATTAGAGTTCTCGCCTGCCACTACGGCGGTCCGGGTTCGAATCCCACCCAGGGCTGAAATAATTTCAGTATCATTGCGCTGCGGATTGTTACTCCAACTCTCGTGGGCGGGGAGTTGGTGTGTGTGTGCGTGTAAGGACACAGTATTATCCATAGATCGGTCAAACGAGCTCTGAGCTCTCATCCGGGAGGTTAATAACTGTCGATCGCGAGTCCAACACGTGATCGAAGACCATGGTGGTGAATCAAACACACACACACACACACACACACACACACACACACACACACACGGTGGCGCGGTTGGTAGAGTCCCTGACCGTCACTACGACGGTCCAGGTTCGAATCCTGCCCAGGGCTGAAATAATTTCAGTATCGCTGCGCTTCGAGTCGTTACTCCAACTCTTGTGGGCGGGGAGTTGGGGGTGTGTGTGCGTGTAAGCTCACGGCATTAACCATAGATCGGTCATACGAGCTCTGAGCTCTCTTCCGGGAGGGAAATAGCTGTCGGTCACGAGTCCAACACGTGTTCCAAAGACCAAGGTGAAACAGACACGATTAGTGGGAGCACAGAGCACAACTTGTAATTGGACTAAATTCCGCGTATATTCAATGTTTGCACAGTGCGGTTCCGGTCTAGAGTTCTGTGACTGCAAGTTTACCTAGCTCTGACATTGTGGAAGATGAGCGAAGTCATTCATAATCATAGTGTATAGATGAATTGAAGTGGGTCTTGATGATGATGATGATGATGATGATGATGATGATGATGATGATGATGATGATGATGATGATGATGATGATGATGATGATGATGATGATGATGATATTGATGATGATGATGATGAGGAGGAGGAGGAGGAGAAGGAGGAGTAGGAGGAGGAGGTGAAGGAAGAGGAGGAAGAGGAGGAGGGAGAGGAAGAGGAGGAGGAAGAGGAAGAAGAGGAGGAGGAGGAGGAGGAGGAGGACCGAGTTCATGGCTGTGACTGACTGCCTGGGCAGCTCCCACGAAGTGCCCCGCCCTAAATGAGGAAACGACGACTATGGCGACGACGACGGAATCGGACGCAGCTGCCGAGGTTCTTTTCGTTCCCTCTTCTTCCTCTTCTTTGTCTTTTCTTTTTCTAAATCTTCTTCTAAGTCCTTTCATATGTGTTCTTAAAAGTTTTCTTCTAAGTCGTCTTCTAAGTCTTCTTATACTCGTAGTACTTATTATAAGCCTTTTAATTCGCCTTCTAAATTTTCTTATAATACCTGCTTTGAGCCTTCCAATTCTTCTAAGTCTTCTTCTTAGTCTTCTTATCTTTTAAATCTTCTAAGTCTTCTTCTATGTCCCCTTCTTATTCTTCATATAATTTTTCTTCTAAGTCTTCTTCTTAGTCCTCTTGTCTTCTAAATCTTCTTCGTCTTCTTTCAGGTTTCCTTTTTCTTTGTATTCTAAGTCTTCTCCTTAGTCCTCTTGTCTTCTAAATCTTCTTCTTCTTCTTCTAAGTCCTCTTATCTTCCAAATATAAGAGTTCTTCCTCTCCACATCACTTACAAGAAGCCAGACTTTACAGTGTGTGTGTGAGCGAGCCGTACTCCTCGGCTCGTTTCACACGTATCGACTTTTCGCCATGTGCCGTCTATAACACGAACTCATGCTCTCAAATAACCGTGAGTGCGTATGGACGTTTTCACACGTGGTCGTGGTCGTGGTCGTGACGTGTGCAAACATCCATAGACAACCATAGTTATGTGAGAGCACGACGTCGTGTCCTGAATAGTGATGAAAAAAAAATTATCGGATTTTTTTTTTATGTTCTTTTTACGTATTTTTCGTGTGTGTTTTTTTTTACACTGCCAAAGTTCCTCAGATATCAATATTGAGTATATAAAAACAGGTGTAAGTACTTGATTCATCCTTCCACATATGTGTAACTATCTTCAGACACTATAAGAATAAGCATAAGTAATTTACTCTTTTGTCAGATGCTGCAACAAGTGTAGATGCTGCATATGGGCCAATATGGCAACCTTACAAAATCTAAATAAGCATGAAGCTATTTACCAATATATTGTGTCTGCATACACCAGCAATGTTATCAACCTAAAAACAAACAAGCATTGATCAGTCTATGTGCCTTTATACAATATAGCCATATGTTTGATGGACTGCTACAAATGGTTTACTTCATGTATATCTATCATAGTCCTTTAAAATCCACTCTAGTCTTAGCACAATCTTCAGGGATTGAACACTACAAATTTTCCTTACTACATCACTCCATGTCATGTGGTTCCTGCCGCTCCTCCTCAGGCTCCTCTATATCAGATGAAATCATGACTCTTGGGCCGGGGCTGGGCAGATCATCAATTGAGTCCTCAGAATCTGCTTCAGAATGGTCCGAGTCGTCCGACTCAAGCTGGAAAGTGGGGGATGCTGCTTGAAGCAGTAGAATCCCTGCTGGTTGATATTGGCTGTGGTGGTGGTGGATTACTGGCATGAGCTGCATGGCGAGGATATTCATTGGCATCGTCCATATTACCCAGTGCCAAGTTTTGCCCAATAAACACCAACTTTGCAGCTCTGTCGGTGGTCAAATGATTCCTTATCGCAGAATGTACCAATGCATGTCTGCTAAAGGATCGCTCGACAGATCCACTGGATGGGGGCAGTTGCAGGATGTTTGAGGCAACACGGGACAGCTGAGTTGAGCAACAGATCCTGTTCCACCAACTAGATGCTGATGTCTTATCAACAGCACTCCAAACAAATGGCTTTGAAAAAAAGTTTGATTTGGACTTATAATCTGCCAACTCAGCTATTACTTGGGTCTCATCAATATTTAGCAGTTGTGCAGCAATTTCATAAATGGCCTGCATTGCATCCACCTGAAAATCAACAATATTTTTAGTATAAGTATATGATACCGCAACTTGTATAACTTTAAAAAGATACTACTAGTAATTTAGGTCAGGTGAATTCAGGTCAAGTAAGACTTGGAGGCATATGCAGTGGCATACGGGCAATACTGGATTTTGGGGGTAATAAGAACATATTATTACAAAATAGAAATAAAAACTACTTACCGCTTCTTCACCCGAAAGGTGACATCCAGAGCAATAAGGATCCACCAAGTTGGCTGTAAGGTGAATACTTTTCACCAAGAATTTCTTACTTTCACGAATTATTCCCTTGAAGGCATCTTCTTCACTCTTGAGGATTTGGAATAAGGAGAGATTCTCTTCAAAGGTTCAGCTTTGAATCACTGAACACTTTCATTACCAGAGAGAGGTTTTTATTGTCTCTTATGGCAGTGATGGCATCTGCCACTGGCTTCAGCAGCTTGAGAATAGCCTCAGTCCGATCCCAAAATACTTCTGAAAGTAGGAGCTTCCCAATGGACAAATCCAAAGATGACCTTGCATCATCATTGATTGCAAGAGCTTGAAGTGCATGTTTGTTAACGCATACACTCTTCAGACACTGGATAATGTATACCCATCTGAAACAAAGGAGGACAACAATATTAGTACCAGTATGAATTCTCAATTCAAAACAGCTCAGCCATGAGAAACATCAAATTAAATGTACCATTCATAAAGAATTCACAGCAAGTTCACTGGCATAAGAATGAGATTTCAAATACTATTTTGCAAGTTGTGATCTTTAGCAATGAGTAATATACTAATAATTCTTACCTTGTTTTAACAGGCAGTTTTAGTGTCTGCCGTTGCACCTGTGGTGACTGCTGTTGATGTTGTTTTAGTAGAGCAGTGAGCTTTTGGGACTGTTTGACTGCTTTGCAAACATTTATGCAGTCAGACTGGATATTTTCTGTAGACTTGATCTTTTTTAGGTCTGTGAATATCAACTGCAGAGCGTGAGCCATACAACCATATGGTTTTATGTGGGGATACTCTAACTGAAGCAGTACCCAAGTCTTTTTCATATGAGAGGCATTATCTGTGCAGACCCCCAACACTTTCAGTGGCTCAATGTCATCCACTACTTTCTTCAGGAGATCTGTTATGTACTTCCCAGTGTGGCTTTCTGCACCTAATAATAAAACAAAAGCTATAATTAGATATTGCAGCATATTCCAAAACTACAAAACTAGTGAAAACCGAAATACAGAGAATTGACTATTGATTAATATTAATCTCTCATTAAGATTGGCGGTTTATGTGAAATACTTTATTTTATTGTCTAAGTTAATTTTGTAATTGAGTAGTAACCTGTTGCAATGCTGCTCCAAAATATGGGCACTGTCACAATGAAGTTTATGATCCCCTCATTCCTGTAATTATCCAGTTTTTTAGGATTAATTAGGGCAATAATTATTTACAACAATTTATTAGGAATAATAAGTGACATAATGATGTTACATATTCCTAC
>NC_134809.1:48074180-48081680 GCF_046742065.1 Oratosquilla oratoria | reverse complement strand
GCTCCGGCTACTTTCCAGCGGCTCATGAACTTCATCACTGCAGAGCTGGGCGGCGTCCGATGTTATTCCGACGACCTCGTCGTCTTTGGAAACTATTGGGGGTCGCATCTGAGTCGCCTAAGGTCCCTCTTCTCAGTGTTGGCTGCCAATAACCTGACGGTGAACCTCGCCAAAAGTGAGTTCAGCCATGCCCGGGTCACCTTCCTGGGGCATGTGGTCGGACAAAGCGAGATCCGACCTGTTGCAGCCAAAGTTGCAGTCATTAACCAGTATCTGGTCCCGGAAAACAAAAAGCTGTGATGCGGTTGCTGAGAATGGCAGGATACTACCGACGTTTTACTCAAATTTCTCGTCCATCGTATCCCCAGTGACAGACCTCCTGAGCGGCAAGAAGACTTTCAGGTGGTCTCAGGCTTGTCAGGAGTCCTTCGAGAGTTTAAAATATCTACTGACCAATGATCCTATGCTACGTGCTATTGACCTACAGAAGCGTTCACCTTTCACGTCGATGCAAGTGACGTCGCCGGCGGAGTCTTGCTGTCTTCGTCTTTGATTTTGGTTCTAATTCTATTTCTCACAATGTCGCCTATTTTTACTCCCGTGCTAAATGCCAGTTTCAGGCCTGACTTGGTGAGATTTTGTCCTATGACAATTGAGCACTTGGAGTTGGGTACGGTTCTCATCATTAGCCTCTTTACTTTTGCCACCCCTATTTCTTATTTGTAACGCATTTTCCTTGCTTCTATATGAAAAGCCTGTTGGGTAATAAAAGATATATATATATCATAAATGTAATTAATTTCCTCCTGGAGAAATTCCTCACTCCATATTCTAAATGCTCTCAGGAAGAAGCCTATAACGATTCCACTTTTTATTTTGTTGTGGTGTGCGGAGTAGAAATGCACGATGTCGTTTTTGTTCGTACATTTTCTGTGGACTGAAAATGCTGTCTTGTTACCTCGTCTCCATATTATTGTATCCAGAAAGGCCAGATGGTTACATTTCTCACATTCCATTGTGAATTGGATGTCACGTTCTATCTTATTTAACTCGTGTAACTTACCATCCAAATCAGTATTTACGGGTGCGACGACGAGTACATCGTCCACATACCGCATCCAGGTGGAATCATGGCCCATTATTTCTATGAAATGGTCTCTCTCTAGTACCTCCATGTACAGAGAGGCTAACACGGCACTGAGAGGACTTCCCATAGCAAGCCCACGACACTGAAAATATTCTTCGTTGTTGAAGATTAAAGGACCAAATTTTACACAAAGGGAAATTAGTTTTAAATAATCCTTCTTACCTATAGGCAAATCCTCATCTTTTACGTCCTTGACTACCTCCTCAGCAGCCTTTAATGCCCCGTCAATAGAAACATTCGTAAAAAGGCTGGTTACGTCATAAGAAACCATGATTTTATCTGAGAGATCTACGTCCCTCAACCTATCGATCAGGTCACTTGAGTTTTTAAGGTGGGCTTTGCTCAATGATCCTAGTCTAGCAGACAAGGGTTTGGCCAAGTATCTGGCCACCTGCCGGATTGAAAAACAAAAAAAACAAAAAAACAGAGGTGCTCCATAATGAACTTGACAAAAAAGAAAGGAAGACAATTGAGGCAGTGTACATTACCTCACTCCCATGTAGCATTCATCGGGACGGTTTTGTTTTATGTTTTATGAAATCTGGTTTCTCTTCATAACGCATATTTGTGTATACTCTGAAGAAGTCCTAGTTGGACGAAACGTCAGAAATAAAACTTCAACGGATTCTTGGCGTTTAAACTCACCAACCTACCACTCATATATATATATATACATATATATATATATATATATACATATATACATATGTATACAGATATATATATATACATATACATGTATAATTTATATATATATATGTATGTATATATTATATATATATGTATATATATATATATATATATATATATATATATATATATAGATATCTATATATGCAAGTAGAATTGAATACGACAGCCTTTTCCCAATGATTTACTTTCTTAATATTTTCATTTCTTCTGATAAGGATTTTTCCTGTTGGGAGATGAGTACGAACAAGATTTTCAAAACATCATAACCAGGCTATTGACAGAGACACCCTGATTAAGTGTACTAAAGTCATCGGACACAATGAGGACCTAAGAAGGTTAAAAATTCTAGAGGCTTTGCATATTAGAGATAATGTATCTACAATAAATATCCAATCCAATATGACCTCCAGTATTCACCTTTATAACAACGCGCTCTTGAGACAATATTATATCGAGGTCCCCTCCTATCCCTCCCCTTCCCTCCTCCCAACCCCCCAACCCCCCGTGACCTCTAGGCAAATAGTCAGGTATGATTCGAGTATAAGTACCGCGTCTTTCAAATCAAATCAAATCAAATCAAATCAAATCAGCCATCCTGAGTCCACTGATGAACAAAGGCCTCCTTGATAGCGTTCTATGATTCACACGACTGCGCCAATCTCTGCCACGCCACCCCTGCAAATTTCTCAATCTCGTCTCTCCATCTCCTGTCTGGTCTCCCTCTTTCACGCTTCCTATCTCGCGGCGTCCAATCAGTGACACACTTGCTCCATCGCTCATCAGTCGTTTGCACTAGCTTACCTGTCCAATTCAACTTTCTCTCTTTCACCGCCTCCATAATATCTTTCACTCTAGTCTGCTCTCTCACCGAACTTGCTCTCTTTTGGTCTCTCAGCATTATTCCCATCATTGATCTCTCCATTCTCCTCTGTGCAGTCCTTAGCTTTGTTTCCATTGCCTTCGTCAGTTTCCAAGTCTCACACCCGTAGATCATTGCTGGCAGAATGCATTGATTGTAAACTTTACGTTTCAAACATAAAGGTAGAGAGCCTCTCAGGATTTTATTATATTTACCAAACACTTTCCAACCAATTGTAATACGTCTTTTTATTTCATTATTATGATCTTTTGTCACTTTCACCGCCTGGCCTAAATGATTATACTACTCAACTTCTTCAAGACTCTATCCATCAATTACGATCTCTTTACTTTGAACTTTCGTGTTGAACATTACTTTGGTTTTGGTCTTATTCATTTTTAAACCTACTTTCAGACTTTCCTTGTTTAGATCACTCAGCATCTCTTACAAATCTCTGCTCTTTCTGAAATAAGAATAATGTCATCCGCAAATCTTAGGTGGTTCAAATATTCGCCATTAATCTTCAAACCTTTCTTTTCCTAACTCAACCCTCTGAAAATATCTTCCAAGCAAGCTGTAAATAATTTGGGTGAAACGGTATCGCCTTGCCGTACTCCTTTTTTTATCTTGATCTTTTTTTAATCTTCATGTAGTCGAATTATAGCGGTGCCATTCGGATAAATCTTTTCTAAAGCACTTACGATCTGTTTGTTTGTACCCTGATTGCGTAGCAAATTTAGAATTGCTATTTTTTCTACCGAGTCAAAGGCCTTCTCGTAATCTACAAAAGCTAAACACAGAGGTATATTGTATTCTGTCGTTTTCTCGATTAGTTGGTTTATCGCCTGCAAGTGGTCTAGAGTCGAGTATCCGCTCCTAAAACCTACATGTTCTCTCGGTTGGTTTCCATCTAAAACTTTACTTAGTCTATTTGTAAGGATCTTGGAGAATACTTTACATACATTTGATAGTAAGTTAATCGGTCTATAGTTACTAAGGTCCTTCTGGTCTCCTTTTTTTATGAAGCAAAATCACTATAGCATTGTACCACGATTCAGGAACGCTTTCTTTACGTAAGCACTGGGTGTACAACTGAGCTAACTTAATATGAACTTCTTTCCCTGCGTCTTTCAACAGATCTACTGATATACCATCTTCCCAGGTGTTTTTCCTCGTTTCATATTTTTTAGGGCAAATTCTACTTCTTCCTTTGTATCTCTGGTACACTACTAACGTCTACAGATGAACTTACTGACTCAACTACGATCTTCGATGAATAAAGGTCTTGGTAAAATTCCTCTTCTCTTTTTACCATTCTGTCTCTGCAGTTAATGACTTCTGCATTTCTATCTTTCAAACATATCATTTGCTGTCTTCCTAAAGCATGTCTGCGCTCAATCCCTTTAATACTTTTTCCTTTCCGAATATTTTCCGAATATTTCATCCATGTTTTTCTTTCTTTTCTCTGATCTCTGCCTTTTGTTAATAAGCTTATTTAGTTCTACTCTTTCTATTTCATCCCTCCTGCTTTTAATCTGCATTGTCCTTCTTCTTTTAATTGGGTCATTTGTAGCTTTGGAATATTTGTTTTCTCTAATACGTTTTGTACTTCCTACTTTCTCTACCGATTCCCTAATGATATTGACTAAATTCAAATTCATATCCTCGACTGTGTCGTCGTTAGTTCTTAGAGCTTCGAATCTATTTTTAATTTCTAACTGAAATTCCTTCTTATTATTCTTAACCTTTACTAGGCTGATTTTCGTTTTTAAAACTAGTTTCTTTCTCTCGGCTCTAAAATTGAGTTTAGCTGTGCAACCTATCATTCTATGATCACTACCTATGTTGACTTTATTTATGACCGTAATATTGCTAACGCTCTTGCTCTTATCTCCTACTATGAAGTCTACTTCGTTCTTTGTTGTTCCATTTGGATTTCTCCTGGTCCATTTACCTACCAATTATACTTCCCTCATAGACGTAAGTGACACTCGTGAATACCTTAATAATCTACGCATCTGTTATAACTTTTCATTTTGTTGTTTACATGTTTATTTTCTTGTTTAAATTGTACCGATATTTTTGTTTTTGTTTAACATTACAGAATTTGCCAATCCTAAAGATGTCTCTTTGAAGACGAAAGTTTGATTTTTAATAAATGGAGTACTATGGAAATCTTATTCGTACTCACCTCTCAGCAGGAAAATCTTGATCAGAAGAATTTAAAATATTAAGAAGTAGAATCATTGTGAAAATGCTGTCGTATTCAATTCTAATTACATTAAAGAAAATATGCTTCCTTCCTTTACGATATATATATATATATATATATATATATATATATATATATATATACAGTATATATATATATATATATATATATATATACATATATATATATGTATATATATGTATGTATATATATATATATATATATATGTATGTATATATATGTGTGTGTGTGTGTGTGTGTGTGTGTGTGTGTGTGTGTGTGTGTGTGTGTGTGTGTGTGTGTGTGTGTGTGTATTTATATATATACATATATATATATATATATATATATATATATATATATATATACATACATACATACATATACCAAGGCTTTTTCCCCCTTCCAAGGGAGGTAGCCAAAAAGGGAAAGGCATAAAAACACTCCCACCCATTTCATCCCTAAATACACTCCACACCCCTCCCACCCTCCCTCTCATCTGAGCACCTCCTGGATGACGGGTCATCCCTGCACCTTGCCCACCGCCCTGGGTCAGAAGCAGTGTCGCAAGACACAGCACATCCACAGCAAGGCCGCTTCATTTAATCGGCGACCCCCCTCTCCGTCCCCCCTTGCATATAAGGAGAGGACGGGGAGAAATCCCTTCGGGCTGCGTCAAAATTTACTCACACATACTACCCCACCCCCCACCCCCCCGCCCATTCCTCCTCATGCAATCACAACATCATCCATATATAACCATTCTCCACTCACCTCTGTCTTCCGTCCTCTCCCTTCCTTCCTCAACAGACATACCCCTCTTCCCCAAAGCCCCCTTCACCCCATCCATCCACCTCATCCTAGGACGTCCCCTCATGTTCACTCCCTCCACATCTGCCTTCTATACCTCTTTTACTAGTCTTTCTTCACTCATTCTTTCCATGTGTCCAAACCATCCTAATATTCTTTCATCAACCCTATCTCCCAAATCCTTTTTCACCCCTGTTCTCCTCCTCACCTCCTCATTTCTCACTCTATCCAGCCTAGTAACCCCCACCATACTTCTCAGACACCTCATCTCAAACACATTCAAACTCCTTCTCTCTTCTTCTCTTATGTTCCACGTTTCTGCCCCATACAGTGCTGTTGGCACAATCACTCCTTCATATAGTCTCCTCTTCGCATCCATTCCCAAATGTCTATTACTCATTACACTCTTTAATCCACCAAGGCATTTACTCGCTTCTCTCAATCTACATTCTACCTCCACCTTCACTCCACCTTTTCCTGCTACACTTGCACCCAAGTATCTAAAACTATCCACTTCCTCCAGTCGCTCTCCCTTAATGTTCACTTCCAGTCTACTGCCACTTTCACCCCTTGTACATCTCATCACCTTACTTTTACCCACATTTATCTTTAGCTTTCTTCTATCACATACTCTCCCAAACTCTGCCACCAGCTTCCTCAATCCCTCCTCTGACCCTGCCACAAGCACAGTGTCGTCAGCAAACAACAGCTGGCTCACCTCCCACTTTTCTCCATTTTCTTTAACCATCTCCAATCCCTGACCCACTACCCTAGTATTCACCTCTCGCACAACCCCATCCATGTATAAGTTGAACAGCCAGGGCGACATAACGCATCCTTGACGAAGTCCCACCTTTACTTCAAACCACTCACTCTCTCCATTTCTAATCCTGACACAAGCTCTACTACTCTCATAAAAACTCTTGACAGCTCCCAAAAGCTTTCCTCCTATCCCATAAATCTGCATAACCTCCCACAGTGCCTTTCTGTCTACCCTATCATAAGCCTTTTCCAAATCCATAAAAGCCCAAAAAACATCCTTCCCCTTTCCTATAGCTTTCTCACATATCTGTCTTACCACAAAGATCTGATCTACACAACCTCTACCCGTCCTAAATCCACACTGTTCCTCACCAATTACTCCTTCTGTTCCTCTCCTAATCCTCTCAATTAAGATCCTCCCATAAGCCTTCCTTACTACACTTAACAGGCTAATCCCTCTGAAACTACTACATTCACACTTGTCCCCTTTTCCCTTGTAAAGAGGAACTATACAGGCACTTCTCCAGTCCTCCGGTACTCTACCCTCTCTCCAGCAAACATTAAATAACCTCACCAACCAGTCCACCATCACTGAACCTCCCTTTTTCAGACATTCTGCATGACATCCATCCAGACCAGGTGCCTTACCTGCTTTCATCATCTTTACAACTGCCTTCACCTCATCCTTCCTTATTTCTCCTCCATTCTCCTCACTCATCACTCTCACTTTCTTCGCATTTCCCACTGCAGCTATCTTTCCTTCCCTATCCTCCTTCACATTTAGCAACTCCCTAAAATATTCTGCCCATCTTCCCTTACTGCCATCTCTTCCATTATCATCTCTCCATCTGTACCTTTTACCTTTTCTTCCCTACTTGATTCGCCTCCTCTTCCTCTCTTAATTTCTTTCCAAAACATCTTTTTATTACTTTCAAAATTTTCTGTCATACTCCTACCCCATTTCACATCTGCTCTCCTCTTTGCCTCCTTTACCTTTTGCTTTACTTCTCTTTTCTT
>NC_134809.1:48054180-48056680 GCF_046742065.1 Oratosquilla oratoria | reverse complement strand
GATCTGCTTGGACAGTGCTTACACATTCGGTGGCACACTGCCCGTAAGCACATGAGGCAATGCGGTTAGACCTTTAGGAGACGATGATTCATCAGAAACGCCCGGTTTTGTTTTGGTTGTGCTATTCATGACTGCTATCAAGGGATTCTGGCAATAATCTCACCTCCCTGCCATCTGGTTTCTGGTGAGATATTTCTCTGGTGTCACCTTATTCATTATATTCGGTGAAACCCTATATCTGTAGGGTGCCCAATAGTCCACGCCGTCATTATGACGGTACCCCATATATCTATGAGGAATTTCCCTGTACGCCATCAGGGACGTGCCAGTTAGCAGTGGGTCCTGCGATTGTATGTGTGAGCTGCTCTTTGTCTAATATTTCTTACAAAACCTGTTCGATATAGGTAACCCTGCAGAGATTTTCTCTCTATCGACATAGCTTTTGTTATTATTAAGATTCTCAAGCCTATCCACCACGTCCAGGTGTCAACTCTCGGATAGGGTATACATACACACACACACACACACACACACACACATATATATATATATATATATATATATATGTATGTATGTATATATATATGCAAAGAAATCACAAAACACACGTGATGAACTATTTTTGCAGAAACCACTGGGAAATTGAAAAAACAGATACCGAACGTTTTTGTCTATTAAGACATTTTCAAAGGTACAGAAAAGCAATACAGAGAGAAACAATAAATACATAAGAAGACATGATATTCGAAAAGGTCCCATGTTACATATTATCACACACAATTTTGTCAATAATAAAATTGTCCAATTTAAATAAACCCAACCTCAAGTTCATGTTATTTCCAAAATTTCTTTTTATGAAACAAAATTCAATTTTTTTTTTAAATAACATGAACTTGAGTTTGGGTTTATTTGAATTGGACAATTTTATTATTGACAAAATTGTGTGTGATAATATGTAACATGGGACCTTTCCGAGTATCATCTGTCTTCTTATGTATATATTGTTTCTTTCTGTATTGCTTTTCTGTACCTTTGAAAATGTCTTAATAGACGAAAACGTTCGGTATCTATTTTTTCAATTTCCCGGTGGTTTCTGCAAATATATATATATATATATATATATATATATATATATACATATATATATATATATACAGTATATATATATATATATATATATATATACGTGGAGTTAAAAACGTAGTAGTTATTAAGTTTTTTCTTTGTATTCTCTATTTTCCTGATTAGAGATTTGCCATTAACCGTGTGAATTGAAACTAAGTCTCTATATTCTTCCATTTTTTTTTCTTATTTGAGCTCAACGTTTTGTCTTCAAGAAGACATTTTCAAGAGTAAACTGAAATAACAAAAATTACATAGTTGTAGTAATGGTGACAAAAATACAAAAAATACATAAATACAGTAAAGATAACAATTGTGTGCAAGTAAAATATGAGCGATACAATATAAATGCAAATAAATACGGTGACAAAAAGACTTACATTTAAAAGGAAGCAAGGAGACTACAATTACTCGAAGCCTTTCACATTAGAGACAAAGGTCCACTCATTAACATCTAGAGCAATTTAATCTCTACTATCCCATTATATAGAAACAAAAATCCCCCACTCCTCCCTCCCTCTACCCCCTCTCTCCCTTCGTCTCCCCCTCCTCACCCTTCCACCTCCACCTCCTCTCTCCCCCACGATGACCACACCCGCCTCCCCCTCCCCCACCCCCTTACCCCGTGACCTCTGAGATCCCTTTTGTCTGACCTCTTTTGTCTGACCTGATCTTAGACTTATATATATATATCTGTCAACCCCGACTTGTCACTTTCTTTCTCTCTTCCCTTTAAATGTAAGTCTTCTTGTCTTAGGAATATTCTATCTGGTCAGGATAAGAATTATTCCAGTGTTATGTTTAATTATTTTACTTTATATACTAAAATTTCAATACTTGTAAAGAGGAATATCAAACCAACTAGCCCAGAAAAAATAATAAACTTTGTGATCTATTATAAGACAAGGAAGACCAGCCACTTCCTTCTTAAAAACAGCCCCCACCAAAAGAGAAAGGAACTTCAAAAATCACATGTCATCCATAGGTTTACTTGTGCACGAGGGAACTGTGAAATCCTTCCCTCCACCTATATTGGTATGACGACAATGAGGTTATCCCGTCGTCATTCATATCACCTGACATCAGGAGCCCCTAAAATCATTTAAGAGAAATCAATGACACAACACAAACAAGAAGCATCCTCGAAGAAAACTCCGAGATTTTGGAAATATGTACAGATGACAGACACCTCCCAATTTTAGAAGCATTATACATTAAAGAGTTGAGCCCAAATCTAAATATACAAGCAGATGACCTAAGGGCCCTCGCAATCTTGAGACAAATCGCCACAAATACAAGCATGAGACATAACCCCACAAATCAAAGCTGAGACAAAAACGCCACAATCCCAAGTACAGGACATTTTGTCACAAAACGA
>NC_134809.1:48036680-48049180 GCF_046742065.1 Oratosquilla oratoria | reverse complement strand
ACTGTACGCCGTTTCCTGCAGAATAAGGTACCCATCAACAGACTTGTAATTACATGGAGCCTACCTAACCCGCCCCCATCCCACATTAACTTTTCCTTCCTTCCTTGCCTACCACCATGTGAACTCCGCAAAATGCCTAACGAAAAACCATGGTGCTTCAAATGTTGGGGTGTTGGTCATATCTCTCGGTATTGCAATGCCCATGAAAAGTGTGCATGGTGTTCAGCTGAACATGACTCGCGTTCCTGCCCTCATCGTAGTCCTACAGCAACCACAGTACCTACCTCTACCTCGGCATCATCGACAGACTCACCAAAACCACCTACACCAGACAAATCGCAGTGGAAATGCCCGCGATGCCAAATGCCCGGAGTTAATGTGTGGCATGGATGTACCAAACGAGTACGCTTGGCTCCGAGTACCCAAACTCCACCCCCACCGCCACCATCGCCGCCATCCACCGCTGCCGCCTCTCGGCAGATCATTACGCTCCAAGAGGCCGTAGAATCTCTCAAGTCTCAGTGTGTCTCCCTTACAAATCGTGTTGCAATTATTGAAACTCGATTTGATAGCATCGAAGCTCGCTTTGATTCTCTTATGGCCGCCTTTGACTCCTTGTCTACACGACTATCGGTTAACGATGCAACACTCAAATCGCTCGTGGATGCCCAGCAGGCTAACATCGCGTCAACCTCTGCACTTACTGTTAAATTTGACTCACTCGCTACTCGCCTCGAGAAAATGATTGCCATCACAGTGGACGCCCCCTCCCGAGGACCAACAGGAGGTAGTGCCCGATCTTCTACTATCGTCTCACCTGGCCTCCGAAAGAACAGAAATAACGTTCAATAACAACGCACAGCTACACATCCTCTCTTGGAATGCCTGTGGTATAACCACACCCGCGAAGGTTGCTGCACTCAGGGCCTACGTCAACCATCATCAACCGAACGTCATCTTTATCCAAGAAGCTTTTGTTGGACGTCCCACTGGTGGGGGGGGCAGCCCCATCCCTTAGTGGTTATATTCCATATGTTCACCACATTCGAAATGGGCTCCTTACTTATGTGCACTCCACCGTCCAGCATCGACCACTCGGCACTTCCGAAGACAATGACACGACTTACCAACTTATTGAGGTTGCACTAGGAAGTGGTACAATTCGCCTCTGTAACGTTTACTCTGCCCCTGGTAAGCTGAATACTGCAGCCCTTCCTACTCCCACAACTCGTGGTATGATATACATGGGCGATTTTAATGCTAGACATCCTACCCTAGGTGACCAATCGGACACTGTAAATCGTAGCGGAACCCGGCTAGTCGACTTTATACATCACAACCATCTAACTCGCTGGAACACTGGTGGTGCTACGCACTCTCGGGGGGGTACCCTCGATCACATACTTACATGTGGACTCGTGCCTACCAACGTCAAGTGCTTTTCGGTGCCTGTCCTCTTCTCAGATCACCTCGCTCTCTGCCTTCGGTATTCAGTCCCAGTGATGCCTACTCCAGCTTACCAACGCACGCGAATCAGTATCCCCCCAAAGTATTCTCCCAACTACGTCTCCTTCGTATCTGCACACCTCCCCAAGTTTAATGTTGAATCTCCTGAAAAGTTATACAACTCTCTTGTCACCTGCACACACAACTTTTTCGATCGTTATGTACGTAGGCCAAATATCAAACGCCAGACGAGAGTACAGCCTTGGATGCTCAACGACCGTATACTAACAGCAGAAAGACAGGCAGAAGCAGACGGCCTTGCATATCAGAGATCTCCTAACCCCGACACTCTACGGCAATACCAAGAATCAAGTTCCGCCTTGGTAACCATACAACAGTGTGCACACACTGACGCCTGGAACCAATTCACTAATGGCATCAACCAACAGACGAGCGTGGGAACCATGTGGAGACTTATTAAGAAGGTGATCCGAAAGAAGACACCCATTGGTCTTCACCATAGCCCATCTCATTACGCACAGGCCCTCATAGAGGATTGGTCTGAACAATCCAGTGTTCGTAATCTCCCAGCGCATATTAGAGAGTCCCTCTCCACTCATTCGTTACATCGCACTCTTCGTCTGTCCGCAGCTATGCTAGAACCAGATGAGGAGGACAATATATCCATAACAAAATCCGAATTTTGCCGTGCTCTTGCCAGCAGTAGGTCAACAGCTCCGGGTGATGATGGTATCACGTACTCAGTCCTCCGCTTTCTCCTAAAAGTACCAGGTGACCCCCTCCTCCGTCTCTATAATCTCTACCTACGATATGGATATGTTCCACAAGCCTGGACGACCAGTCTCATTGTTCCAATTCCTAAACCCGGTTCCGACAAATTCCGACCCATTTCCTTCACGTCCCACTTTAGAAAGTGCTGGAGCGTATTCTTCTCAACCGCCTCATGTTCCGCCTCCACGACAAACTCTCCACTAGGCTCTATGGTTTTCTGCCCCACCGCAGCACACATCACTGTCTCTATGAATTATACACCCGCCTCTCCCCTACCAGTATTGTGGCCTTTCTAGATCTTAAAAGTGCGTTTGACATTGCAAATAAGGATATCATCCTCGATCAGCTTGTAGATTTTAATATCAAAGGGAATCTCTTGAGATGGGTGCAAGGATACCTGAGCAACAGATCGTCTCGTGTACTCTATAAAGGGGCTATTAGTGCTACCAGGAGATTTGACCTTGGCACCCCACAGGGAGGTGTCCTCAGTCCATTTTTATTCAATGTCCTCATGCATCGCCTTCTTTCTCTACTCCCTGATGTCCCAGGTACCCAAGTTACATGTTATGCAGACGATATATGCATTCATTCGACCTCCTCTGAAGATCTTCAGCTCTTTCTCCACTCGTTTTATGAACACTCATCTTCATGTGGTCTCATCATATCCCCCGAAAAGTGCAGGATCTTCTCTCCCCGTAAGCCACGAACACTCCCTGCTTTCCTAGTAGGTACCAGCGTTATACCACTCTGCACGCAGTATATCTACCTGGGAGCGCCCGTCCGCGTCACCACCCCCCACCCCCGTACGGCAGCGTATTCATCCACTTGTTGATGACGTATTGACTCGACTACAACAACGCCTAACACCTCTTCAGTGGCTTACCAACAACGCTGCTGGGATCTCCATAGCAGTGGCAAGAAATATATACGTAGCATTTATCCGCTCAGTCATCGATTATCTCTCTCCTGCCTTATGTCAACTACCTAAATCAGCATTGAACCCCCTCGATAAGTTTCAAAATAAAGCTATGCGGCTCATACTAGGTTGCCCAATCTCTACTCGGGTTGCCAATATGCTACAGGAACTACATCTATCCCCTCTGACGGAACGAATACACGCTAACGTAACATATTTCACTGTTAAATGCTTACACACCCCACATATTAGCCCCCACTACTCGAATGTCATCACAACGTCTCTCGACCCCACCGCACCTCGACCCCGACTCCAACCTGGTGGTTGCGCCCTTATTAGAGCCATTTGCACAAACCTACAGAGTATAGGATTTCATATTCCTAGACAAGAAATTGTTCACAATCCGCCCCCCTGGAAGGTTCCGCTCCCCGCCGTCACCTATACACCAACATGCAAGAGTGACCTGCCCCTACTACAGAAGCAACTAGCTCTAGAAACCATCGCCAAAGTGACCTCTTCCCTCCCAGCTGTTCATACAATATACACAGACGGGTCACTGCAACCGGACGGAAACACGGGCTGTGCCATCTACTCGCCTAGTATGGTTCCACCCCATGGAGGCTGGATTGGACGCCGACTACCAGGTTTCCTTAGCTCAACTTCCTGCGAGCTCCACGGACTCCTGGATGCTGTCAATCTACTGCTACGTATTGGTAGTAATGGCCTAATTATCTGTGACTCTCAATCTGTTCTCCGTGCCTTGTCCTCCCAAAAATCAGAATCCCATAACCTAGTAACTCGCATTCTATTTCAGTTAGCCACAGCCCTTGAGCACTCCCTTGTTATTCACTTCCTGTGGATCCCTTCTCACGTAGGAATAACGCAACGAGACAGTGGACCTACTCGCCAAGGCAGCCTGCGAACAGCCCTCACCTGCAACTGACGCTTCACCTAGTTCCCTCTCATTCTACAGACGCAAAATACGTGCTGCAACTCATTTGCCTATCGTTCACCGGAGGAATATCGAACAACCTTCGAGTGTGACCATTCAGCACTATGATCACTTTGCCAATCGCCCCCACAAATATCGCCGCCGAGGACTCTTAGTTAGAAGACATAATGTGGTATCTGCTCGACTTAGATTAGACAGACCAGTGTGGCAGGTGAGCGAGACAAGAGGCATGCCTCAATTTTCTTCCTGTAAACTGTGTGACTTGCCCAATGCAAACAACCTTCAGCATTATTGCCTTGAATGCCCTGCAGTAACAGATTTAATCCCCCATAGAGAGTCTGTCATTGATGTATGTAAATACTTGCTTGCCGATAACCATTTAGAAACACTACTCTTACGTCACCCACACTTTGGTGGGTGCTAACTATCGTTGTACGACGTAATAATTCTCATGTATGATCTTGTCCACGACTGTCTCAATTATGTCAATGTCTCTTATATCATGACTGTGATATTGTACATACTTTTGTTTTATATATAATGTTGACTGTGATTGTTTAATACATGCTGTTATTACCACTGATTATATACCGTGTCCTCCACCACTGTGTCCCAACCTCTGAAATTTTGTACTTAACTACGAATTGCCACCTCAGTCGAACAGCGTGTCCTATGAGTCACGATCCTCATGTAAATAGTTAATTACCTATGTACTAGGCTTGCCGCTCTTTGAGCGTAATAAAATTATTAAAAAAAAAAAACTCTCTCTCTCTCTCTCTCTCTCTCTCTCTCTCTCTCTCTCTCTCTCTCTCTCTCTCTCTCTCTCTCTCTCTCTCTCTCTCTCTCTCTCTCTCTCTCTCTCTCTCTCTCTCTCTCTCTCTCTCTCTCTCTCTCTCTCTCTCTCTCTCTCTCTCTCTCTCTCTCTCTCTCTCTCTCTCTCTCTCTCTCTCTCTCTCTCTCTCTCTCTCTCTCTCTTTCTCTCTCTCTCTCCCTCCCTCCCTACCTCCTCCTCTGCCTAATTGTTTTTCGGTGTCTACTTCAGTTTCTAAAACTGTACTTTTTCTGTTAGATTCATCCTCCCTTTTATCATCTTTGACTTTCTTTTTTATTAGGGAAGCTGTCGTTATTTGTAGTTGGAGGGCACACGAGACATTAAGTAAAATGTGGAGGGAAATAGAGAGACCACAAGAAGGGAAAGGGGGAGCATGGAACGTAGCATACCGTGTACTGGAGGACGAAGATGATCATGAGAAGAAGATGGCGAGGGAGAAGGGTGAAGGGTGGAGTTTTACTAAGAGACGAAGGATGGAGGAGGAATAGATGACACGTGGAGGGGTTGGGGTTATGGTAGAAGGAGAGTAGGTTTTTTAGTACAGTGGAGTGCCACCAGGTTGTCAGCTGGGTCCACGCTATTTTCAAAATGAATGAATAACTTATTTTGAGGTTTTGTGTCACTCACAGTGGGTGATTAATAATTCCTTTTAATCTCTCCATCTTTCTTACTCTTGCTCTCTTTATTCTTCACCCACAAAGAAAAATGAATAATAATAATATGAAAAAAGTGGATATCAAATCGCCTTTCACATCCACGCGATCCTCATTATAGACTTTGGTTCGGTGTACTCGTAAATGCTGGGATTTAATTACTGATGCATAGTGATAATCGGTTTAGGTTCCAGTTGATTGGTCTCATTAATCCGTGCCCTGTGTGGCTGTAAAAACACTAATTTATCTGATCGGTATGTTCGTGTGCAAATTTTAGTTCTATTTGCTGCATAAAGAAGGAAAGATGATACTGATTGGTACACTTTCTTGTCACACCTTCGAAATACGTTCACTCAAGCCCGGTTAGTGCTGGTTTTTGGTGAACTAATTGTTCTGCAATTAGTGAGATAAATCATTTGGGCGACTGTTCAAGCTCTGTTCCTCTTCTGTGATATTTACTCCTCTGGTTATATATTTGGAGCGGGGTTATTTAGATTGGATGTAATTAGGTTAGGTTGGGTGGGCTTGAGTCAGACCAGTCTGGGCTGGACTGTGTTGGGTTGGGTTAGATTGGGGTTTGGGTTGAGTTGGGTTGGGTTAGATTAGGTGTTGTTGAGGTGGGCTGGGTCTTGTTGAGTTAGGCTGGGTTGGGTTTGGTTGGGCTGGATTAGGTTGGACTGGGATAAGTTGAATTGGATTGGGTTGGTTAGTAGGAAAGGGATATCCTGACGAAGGTGTTGATCGTGGTGCGCAGGTAAAGGTTAAAGCATTTATTGCTACCATAAGGACATAAGTACACATTCCTATGTTCGTTGCCTTGGTGTGTACTGTGGTCTTGAATCTTGCGTTGCATGTGGGGAGGAGGATGTCAAGGAAAGGGAGGTGTCCTTCGTGTGCTTCTCCAAAAGTGAAACTAACTCCCTGAGCAGCGATGAAGGTCTGTCTGGGTTCCTGCAGCTCTTGAAGGCAGTTAACAAAGATGACATAACGGTAGTATAGGGAGGGGTGGCTTGTAAAGATACAAATATGTTCAATTTTTTTCGTATTTCTATATGTTACTGTATTTTGTCCTGAAAAATTTACATTAATTTTTATCTAAGATGTATGGAAGTATTGCGGCATGGAGCTTAAAAAAATGCAATCTATCTTACCAAAAGGGCCAATTTTGAGTAATTTCTAAACATATTTTGTGGTATAATTTTTTATCTAAGTTACAGGAACATATTAGGTACCAAATGAATGAGCAGGATCTATTCTACATATATCAATCGTTAGAATTTGTGAATTTGCCCCGTGACTTTAATAGATACGAAATAGATACGAAATTGTTGAAAATCTTTATTTTTTTCACTAACCTGGAGACATGGTTTTTGCATATAGAAAGATAGAACAACAAAATAATTATCAAATCAAAACATTTTAATTTTCTTTTGATCGTGTACAACCCGATTAACATTGTACAATAATGACATGTTATTAATAATATTTACAGAAAAATAACAAAATTCCATACATTTGACATATATCATACAAAATGGAAAATGTAATTTTGCAACAAGTCAAAGCATCAACAGTCATTTGTAAAGTGTTTGCTTCTTGAAGTTTTAGAAGCGCTTTCTGTTGTATTCCACAGCATGGAGGAGATATTCCCTCTGCTTGGGATCTACGATGATGACATTTGCAAAATCACTTATCATCTTAACTCCACGCTCAGCGATGTCATTCACTACTCCTAGGTTTCTCGCATATTCCAAGGCTTTCTTGCAGTTCTTCTCTGGCCATGATTCAACCCGATCCAAGAGCCAGTCAGGTCCAATGCTAAGGATTTCTAACAGAAGGTGGGATTCCGGACCAATGACATCTGCTAGTGTGATCTTGGCTGTCACCTTCTGAAACACAGGTTTTCCCCTTCTGAAGCTGTCTGACTTCTGAGTGACTTGCAGCTGAGCAGCAATTTCCCGTTTCTGCTTGTCACTCAGCCTGCTGCTGAAGAGTACAAATGGCACGGCCTCCTGTGTCAACTACCACTTATGATTTTTCATCACCTGAAGAGCTGCTTCAACAACCTCTGGCTTCAGCAATCCCTTGCACCTCAACATGTCCTGGATGAGCTGAAGATCATCCACAGGAGCATTCGCAGTAGATGTTGATATCACCACCAGCTTTCAATGTGGCAGAAACTAGGGCAATAACTTGATTGTCAGGTAAGCCAAGACGATCAGTTGTATTATAGATGGCATCACATTCCATGACTCTCCTGGGGAATGTCAAAGTCACGGTGTCTTCATGGTAAGAACATCCAGTACGAGGCTGTTGGTAATCCATATCGCTCTGTGTTAGCGTCACTGTCACTGGAATCACCCCCAGGTAATGTTATCCATATGAGTAATTGCCTCTTGTTCTGCTTCAGCTGCAAAATAATATAATGTGGTAAGCATGTAAAACTAAAATTGTTGTAGTATTCAAAAGTATGATTAGTAAAAGTATGAAAGTATGATTACCTTGTTCTTGTCTCTGTAATTGCTTCTCAGTCCGGCCTACTTGTTGCTGTGATCTTGTCTCAAAAATCTTGTCATGACCCGACATGCGTCCTTTCCTCTCAGTCCTCTGGTTCTGGTAGAACCTGATATCCTCGTTTTTCTTCTCCCTGGATAACAGTCTGTTGCTCTCTATATCCTGGACAGTTTCTGGAGCTCCTATGTCAAACAGGGTGTCCAGTTCGACTTGATGCCTGCTTGTGGACTGCAGGTGGAGGTTCTGAGACATCAGCTGTGCGTTCTCGTAGCTCTCTGCTTACTGCCATTGTGAAGTATCTTGTGGATAGCTTTCTGGATTTTGGATCAAGTTTCTGTGCTGGTCTTGGTTTTGAACAGTTCAGTACTGCCCAACATCATTAACAGGTTTCGGTAAATATGAAATATGAAATTAAATCCTGAAATTATTTGAGTTTTGGTCTAAATTCACTTAAGATTCAAACATCCACACAAAAACCATGTCTCCAGGCTAGCAAAAAAAGTTAGGATTTTAAACAATTTCTACTGTATGTAGAGTAAATTCTGTTCTTTCATTTGGTACCTAATTTGTTGCTCTACCTTGGATAGATAAAAAAAACTATATCACAAAATGTGCTTAGAAATTACTCAAACTTGGCCCTTCTGGTAAGATAGAAAAGAAAAAAAAATCAGCCTCCATGCAGCAATGCTTCCATACATCCTAGATAAAAATGTATGTAACTTTTTTTGGCCTTTTCATTTCAAAAAAGCATGGGAAAAAGTACAGAAACGTATGAAAATATGAAAAAGTTGTTTTTTGAATAGGTCTAGTAGAGAACAAGACTACAAGGGGGCTGTCCATTACTACCTAATTAATCTGTTAGTACATCAGACTATTAGTGCAAGTGAAAAGGACTGTTTTTACTCCAACAATAGTTTGAGAGTATTTCCTGGAATGTTGAGGGGCTTAGTGTCCTCGCATCGGTATACATGTTATAGAATATAGACAATTGTCTTGTTTACGGGAACGTCCGTAAATTAGGCTTCAGCGTCAAGGGAGACGATGGTGTGGTCGTTATTGAGATACTTGTGGCACGTAGGGTTTCAAGAAGATGCAAAGCATAGCATAGGTAATGTTAGGAATATATGGTGTCTAGAGTTATTGAGCTTCCTGGCTACGGTGTATGCGGCGGTGGGCATCTATGAGATGGTCTGGTGGGAAGGGTTACCAGTTTTGAGTATTTCGACATTGCCTTAAGTGTATTCAGGAAAACACTCGCAAGTTAGATTTTGTAGGTGTAGGGCGTTGTTGGTGGCTTTGGTAATGAGGATAGTTTAGTTATCCTGCTTCTTGGTGGATTATGTAGGGTTCGTTGTGATTTATATTCTCAATTTCTAAGTATTGCTTAGGACGCTGTTTATCCTTTGAGTATAGTCCTCCCTGTTGATCATAAGAACGGAGGATGTGTTGTCTGGGTCTCGGATGAGGATGATTATCATTTTGACACAGTTGGTCGCCTTCCAGGCTATTGCTGTGGTGGGAGCTACGGATCTTGGCAACTTTGGCGAGAGAAAAAAGAGGAAAAGATGTCGGTCAGGTGTCCACTCAACGTTACAAGTCTTCTCATGTTGCTGGATGCCACCAAGGAGTACCCCGACATCCGGTTGCTTGCGGTGGTGGCGCGGATTGGAGAGGTCGTGGCAATTAAGCCCCATATTGAAAAGCTTCTTTTGGTATGGAGTTAGGTCGATGTCAATGAGGTTAATAGGTCTATCGATGGGACAAAGGAAGTTGATGTTACCTCCGTAGAGTTTAAAGAACAATATGTGCACCTCTGTGGTGGTGCTCGGGCAGCGTCAGGAGTTCATCATCAATCTGTCGTCTCCTCAGGTTATGAGCGATCGAGGATTCATAATATGACTATCATCTCCAGAAATCGGTGCACCATAGCGCAAAACGAAGACAAAAACGATTGAATAAATGGAAAAATAAATATGTAGATAATGATGATAATAAAAAAATAAATGCATCAACCAATCAATCAGTCAGAGGAATATATTCTACCATCTTAGTGAAGACTACCTATATATATTTGTCAAAAGCCTTCTTCCCCGTTGTAAGGGGGTTAGCTAATCTTAGGGAAGACGATCTAGAGAACAGGCTTGAAGTTTGCGAAAGTACCCTGGACAGAGATGTAAAATTTTCAGCCAGGGCTATCTTTACTGTCGAACCCATTTTCTGTGCCCAAGGAAAGAGAGAGAGAGAGAGAGAGAGAGAGAGAGAGAGAGAGAGAGGGGCGAAAGAGAAAGAGAGAGAGAGAGGAGGGGCGAAAGAGAAAGAGAGAGAGAGAGGGAGAGAGAGAGAGAGAGAGAGAGAGAGAGAGAGAGAGAGAGAGAGAGAGAGAGAGAGAGAGAGAGAGAGAGAGAGAGAGAGAGAGAGAGAGAGAGAGAGAGAGAGAGAGAGAGAGAGAGAGAGAGAGAGAGAAAGAGATAGAGAGAAGTCAATAGCCAAAGATTAAGAATATATCAATCAGTCAGTCAGCCATTTCGAGTCCACTGCTTAACAAAAGTCTCTCTCATACCATTCTATGACTCGCACGACCGCTCCAACCTCTGCCATATCACACCTGCAAACTTCTCTATCTCGTCTCTCCGCCACCTGTCTGCTCTCCCTCTTGCAGGCTTCCTATATCGCGGCGTCCACTCAGTATCACACTTGTTCCACCACCCATCATTCGTTCGCGCTAACTTACCTGCCCAATTCCACATTCTCTCCTTTACCGCCTCCACAATATCTTTCACTCCAGTCTGCTCTATCACCAAACTTACCAACTTTCTGCTTAAAATACGCATAGCAATTTTAGATTTCTTCATATCGTCCACATTTCCAATTAAATTATCATTGTTTCTCTTACCAATAGGACTCAATGACGAGTACTTGCCAGTGGTGGTCGTCCTACAAGATGGACGTCGGAGGGAAGCATCTCCTTCGTCCGTCTTCAAATCTTGTCAATACTCTCAGCTCCATCTAGATTTTCAGCCCCGAGGGGCTGACGCTCTGTCTCCGGATCAAGTTGAATTGTATTGCCTCCTCCTCCATCTTGTTCGCAAAAGGCGAGAGGACAACCGGCGACTGCTCACCTCCTCCTGCTACTACAAACCGCTGACACAAACACAGCTCCCCACACTCACACAACACGGACAGCAGTCCAAAGTTTCTTCCCAGAGAGCTCATCAGTGGGAGGGACCGAGGATCGTCGCCAGCTACCGTTGGGCTGCGGGCATCTATTCAATGAAACTTGAGACAACAATTAATGTTCCTTATCTTTATGAATCCCTCGCTTGGCAAGAGCATACGCTATTCTCACCAACAATAAACAATCCTCCGAGGAAGGTGTGACGTCACAGCCGATTGATGACATCTTGTGGACAGAGAATCTCACTGATCACGTAATGCCGTCATAGAAGACGCATTTAGAAACTACTGATTCACTTTTAATAGAGTACTCCACTGTATGAGCGTCGTATAGCAAACAGTCATCTGTTTTATATATACATGTATATATATATATATATATATATATATATATATATATACATATATATATATATATATATATATATATATACATATATATATATATATATATATATATGTACAACACTGAATGGGTCCCAGTGATTAGAGATACATTTTAACAATCACAATGCACTTTAATTCTAAGCCATCAACATCGGGAGACCCAATGGAGGCCACAACCAGAAATTGAAATGTGGTACTGCCGAGGACTCGAACTCAGCTATCACATGACAAGTGACGCAGTGACATACCAACTACGCTTGACTTATATCTCTCTTGATAGCGTAGTTGATATGTCACTGCGGCACTCGTCATGTAATAGCTGAATTTGAGTCCTCGCCAGTACCACATTTCAATTTCTGGTTGTGGCCTCCATTGGGTCTACCGATGATGATGGCTTAGAATTAAAGTGTATTGTGGTTGTTATATATATATATGTATATATATATATATATATATATATATATATATACATATACATATACATATACATATACACAGAAAAAAACACTGGTAAATAAGAAGCTTAGTCCGGTATTCCTTGATAATGCCTTAAATAGACGAAAACATTCGGACTAAGCCTTTTATTTACCAGTGTTTTTTTCTGCATATCATTTTCACGTGTGCCTTGTGAATTACTGCAAAATATACATATACATATACATATACATCTATATGTATATATACATATATATATACATATACATACATATATATATATATATATATATATATATATATGTGTGTGTGTGTGTGTGTGTGTGTGTGTGTGTGTGTGTGTGTGTGTGTGTGTGTGTGTGTGTGTGTGTGTGTGTGTGTGTGTGTAATAATAATAAT